>NW_006410078.1:697-1389 GCF_000296735.1 Chrysochloris asiatica | reverse complement strand
TTCCACGGCCTCTTCTGAATCCAGCTTGAACCTCTGGAAGTTCTCTGTCAATATGTGATTGTAGCCGTTTCTGTATTACCTTTAGCAAAACTTTGCTTGCTTGAGATATCAAAGAGATTGTACAGTGATTTCCGCATTCTGTTGGGTCACCTTTCTTTTGAATGGGCACAAATATGGATCTCTTCCAATCAGTCGGCCAGACAGTTGTCTTCCAAATTTTTGGCAGAGATGAATGAGTGCCTCCTGTACCGCCTCACTTTCTTGAAAGATTTCCATTTTTATTCCATCAATTCCTGGTGCCTTGTGTTCTTTGCCAATTCCTTCAATGTACCTTGGACTTCCTCCCTAAGTATCATTGGCTCTTGATCATATGCTGCCTCTTGAAATGGTTGAACATTACCCATTTCCTTTTGGTACGGTGACTCTGTATATTCTTTCCATCTTCTCTTGATTCTTTCTTTCTGCATCATTCAGTAATTTGCCCAGAGAATCTTTCAATAACGAAAGCCAAGGCTTGAATTTTTTCTTCAGTTCCCCCAGCTTGAGACATGCTGAGCATGTTCTTCCTTTTTGTTTTTCTGATTCCAGATCTTTGCACATTTCATTATAATATTTGGCTTTATCTTCTTGAGCTGATCTTTGAAATTTTCTGTTCAGCTCTTGGACCTCCTCATTTCTTCCATTTGCTTTAT
>NW_006410078.1:0-496 GCF_000296735.1 Chrysochloris asiatica | reverse complement strand
TGGACTTGTTTTCATTTTCTTCAACTTCAGTTTGAATTTGCATATGAGTAATTGATGGTCTGTTACACAGTCTTCTCCTGGCCTTGTTTTCACTGATACTATGGAGCTTTTCCATCTTCTCTTTCCTCAAAGTAGTCAATTTGATTTCTATGTATTCCATCTGGTGAGATCCATGTGTATAGTCGTCTGTTATGCTGTCTAAAGAAAGTATTTGAAGTGAACAAATCATTGGTCTTGCAGAATTCTATCATGCATTCTCCAGCATCATTTCTATCACCAAGGCCATATTTTCCAACTACTGATCCTTCTTTGCTCCTGACCTTTGCATTCCAATCACCAATAATGAGCAATACATCTTGATTGCATGTTTGATCAGTTTCAGATTGAAGAAGTTGGTAGATTTCTTCTATTTCATCCTCACTGGCTTTAGTGGTTGGTACATAAATTTGAATAATAGTGGTATTAACTGGGCTTCCCTGTAGGCGCATGGATATTA
>NW_006410077.1:9223-18049 GCF_000296735.1 Chrysochloris asiatica | reverse complement strand
CCAAAATGTGGGTGCTGCAAAGGCAAGAAGTGACTGGCTTACAAGCTTTCAAGAGGGAGTCTAGATCTAGAGAGCGCAGAGGAAGGCAGATTCTCCACGGAGTAGTATCCAATCTGGTTGGGTGGGGCTGATGAAAGGAGATGGGGATGGCTCTCAAGTGGCATAATAGTGAATAATTGCTATCAGGACTGACTGTGAGGGTTGGAAATGCAAAGATAGATATTTTTTAGCAAAAGGAGGGGAGTGGTTGACTTTGTAGTCCAGGATTGGAGGTCCCTGGAACCATCAATGGAGAAGAGTGGAATGCGGGACTCTACCCAGAGACGTAGTGACGCCAGAGATGGAGGCAGAGATGCTGACATGAAGAGAGGGAATGGCTGGGGACTCTAGACACAGAGAGGGAGAGGGGCTGTGGGCTGAGGACCAGGGGGCAGGCTTGCAGGGTATACCATGTAAACTATCACATAATTCACAATAAAACATTAAAAAAAGAAACAATAGCTTCATATTTTGGTATCTTTATTTACTATAGATTGCAATGATTTTGTAGCAATGCTCTTTTATTTTATAAAGTTTTTGAGTGCCAACTTCAATTTCGGGACTTTTGGTGTGATGCTGTGAATTCAGCACTGGACTGCGCACCACATGGTCAGCTGTTTAAACCCACCAGCCACTCCTTGGAAACCCCTATACAGTGTTGCTGTGAGTCAGAACCGACTTGGTGGCACTTAACAACAACAACCCCACATGAGTTGGAACCAACTCAATGGCACTGAAGAACAACTCCATAACAATAAATGTGATTTAGGGCATGGTGGTATTAGTAGAACAATTTTGAGATTAAACATTGTGACATTTGCGTCTCTATTTAAGCTCCATGAAAGAAGGCAAAATTTGAGTCACTGTTCTTTAATTCATTCTGAAATTTGAGATGCCATTGATGTCACAGTTTCCACCTCTTAGCAATGTAGTTTGGATTTGTCCTTTTTGAGCTCTCTGTTCTCTGTTTAGCATTAAGCAGAATGCAGCCCCAAGAGCAGTATTTAATATCCATTTTCAAATCAATTCTACTTTATCAGTGAAATGTTGGGGTCTTGAGGCATTGGTTTATATTATACAGTCTAACAAATGACTGCAATTTTCTGCAAGTTTATTGCCAACTTATAAGCACTGACTCAGCATAACTACTCATCACACTTTCTTATGATGAGTGAGTTTCCTGAATGCAGTTATCAGCGTATGGCAGATTCTATATGACTGTTTCAAGGACTTTTGTGGAGGCTTGCATATGATTGTGAATTCATGAGCAGCTCCACACTTGTGTCTCTTCTCTGGATGCACACATTTAGCAAATGATGCAGTAGCTTTCAAGGGCTAGGTTGAAATTACTTATTGCTCCACAGTTTTCATTTTACCAGAAGCTTAAATGTCAAAAGAAATGTTCCCCACAATATAATCAAATTTCATCAAGGTGAAAAGCTTTTCTGATAATAAGTACATTTACTTTTTTCTGGGAAAAGATAGATTTTTCCCTATTCAAAGTAATTAGAAAATTTATATCTGTTATTTCTTTAGCTACTAGGAACTTCAGTCTGTATCATTTTAGAAGCAATGTTTTCCTTGACTATAAAATATGGCCAATTTAAAAGATTTTTCTTTTAATTTAAAGTTCCTAAGAACAACGTAGATAAATAACGATTCATTGTGTCACTAAAATAGCTATGAGTGAATGACCATTTTGGTAGAGAATAGTTTTATCAATAACGTTAAAAGAGAAATAAATTTTAAATCCTAGAAAAATACATTGCACATTCAGTTAACAGTTGTTTCAGTAATCAGAGTAGTTATAATTTTACTCTGCAGCATTCTATCTTCTGTGAACTCTGATACAGTCATCACACTGAGGGCCAGTTTTCATAAATAATCTCCTATAAACATATACATGATCTAAGTAGTCTCAGATAACTAAATTCATGTTAAATTTTGCTGCAAAGAACAAACTTGTTCTCTTTAGCTATCAAATTATATGGAGACTAGAAGAATTAATTTGTAAAGAAATTTCTAGCCATTTGTTAGGTATCTTTATTTTCTGCTTTCAAGTAAGTTTCAGTTACAACTAAGTAAGCTTGAGAAGCTCTTTGCTCAGCATGAGAATTACATCTGTGCTTCCTGAGGTTGAAAGGAAATTGGGCCCAAAATTGATTGCTAGTTAAAGTTTTAGGGGGGTTTGTTGTAACCAGAGCATAAACTTTCAAATAAACAGCAGGGTTTATAAACCTTAATGTGAAAATTTAACAGGTCTGTGCCTAATGAGTTTCTGTATGTGTGACCCAAATATAGGAAGTGATTTGAAGGATGCAATGGGTAATGACTGTCTTGCAAATAAACATTGAACCAGGTTACCAGCACCTGGCTGTCTGGTAACATCTAAGTATTCAAAACTTCTATCTCATTTTACAGACTTTACAATGCAACAAAAGACAAGTAAAAGCTACAGATACATATATACTGAAATACTTACATGCACATACTTATAGGCAATACTTATATCCTTCTGAAAAGGAAATAAAATTCTTAAGAACAAAATTCTGAAACCTGGAGAAACATTTAGGAATATTTAATTCATACTGTCTAGCCACCTAAACCTTGCAAATTGTGTATATTGCACATTCAAAAAACAGTAAGTATCATTTTACAGCCAATTTTCCTACTATTTTACTCTTATCTGATCTTTTTAACCAAACTAACAAATGGTATTTGAAGCAAGTTTTACTATTTAAATTTCTTCAAAATGATTGCTCCCACTTTTATTTGTAATTTTCTTAAAAGTTTAAGTTAAATCCAACCACCTAATACTAAAGATAAGGAGCTCTGGTAGCGTGGTGGTTACAAATTGGGCTGCTAATGTCACAGTCAGCAGTTTGAAACTACCAGCTGTTCTGCAGGAGAAAGATGAGGCTTTCTGTTCCTGTAAAGATTTACAGCCTCGGAAACCCTGTTCAGAGTCGCTAAGAGTCGGAACTGACGGCACGGCACATAACAACAACAACAACAATACTAAAGATAAGTTTGTAGGTACATCAAAAGCTTTGCATCTTAAAAGTTCAAAGACCTTTTACACTTATAATCCATTTTCCTTACAATAGCCCTGTTAGGACATTTACATTTTAGAAAATTACAGAGCATTTGGAGCACAATATCCTAAAAGTAATAAAAATTAGATTCAGGTTTTAATACTATAGTCAACTGTGAGAAAATGAATCACGTAGTAGTTTGTTAACTGGTAACTATGCAATATAAAGCAAAGCTAAACTTTTACTTGATAGAAAACTAGTCTGTTTGGATACATGTAGAATCAACATGAATAATGTCCAAATCAGTGAACACTATCCTGTCTATAAATGTACATTTTCCCAAGAAAAAAAAAAGTTGCCAAAGTAAGAGGAGTCTGAAAAATTGTGAGAAGGAATACAGTCCTGTGGTTATCTTTGGTTTAAGTACAGTTTAAGTTAATCATGTCCCCCATTTCCTGGGATACTTCCATCCTTTGTTTATAAAACACCTAGCTCTATTTTGTTTTTATTTGCCACTTCATCTGCATCCACTAATATGTTTGTTATATGCCATTGAATATACCCTAGTAAAGTATATAGCTTTATTTTATGTGGTTAAACCTACTAGCCACTCCTTGGGTTGCTATGAGTCAGAACTGACTGAATGGAACAACAACAATTTCACACTACAAGTTTCTTTCCAAAGTTCATAATTTGTCTCTTGATTGATATTTTCTGTCAATATTCAATGTTGTTGTTGTTAAGTGCCATGGAGTCGGTTCTGACCCATAGCGACCCTGTAACAGGGTTTCCGAGGGTGTAAATCTTTACGGGAGTAGAAAGCCTCATCTTTCTCCCGCGGAGCAGCTGGTAGTTTCGAACCACTGACCTTAAGGTTCACAGCCCAATTCGTAACCACTATGCTACCAGATAGACATTCTTAATTTTTAGATAATCTAGTTAAACAAAATTTTCACTACCTATTACATGTTTTTGTTAGGTAGTTTATTTCAAACAGTAAATTCTAGACATACTTTTCTATACTTAATATCCTTTAACATTTCCCATTAGATTATATGGTGCAAAGGAAAGATAGAACTTTACTTCTGGTAATAAACTGTTCTTATAGGTATGTAAGGTCTCTGGGTAGTGCAAACAGCTTGTACTCCACTAAGCTATAAGTGGAGTTTTGATGTGGCGCTGTAAGTTACTGAGCTGGACTGCATCATTGTTTGAACCAAAATATCAGCAGTTCAAGTTCCCCAGCCACTCCTCAGAAACCCTATACAAGGTCACTGTGGGTTGGAAACAACTCGATGGCACCTAACAACAACAAGCTAAAGGCTGGTGATTCAAACCTCCCAGCAGCACCAGAGAAGAAAGATCTGTTGATCTGTTTCTGTAAAGGTTGTTTTTGTTAAGTGCCACCAAGTTGACTGCAACTCATAGTGAACCTTTATAGGGTTTATGAGGAGCTAGCTCTGGTCACATAGTGGATACGAATTGGGCTGCTAACCTTAGGGTGAGCAGTTCAAAAGTACCAGCTGTTCCACAAGAGAAAGATGAGGCTTTCTGCTCCCCTAAAGATTTACAGCATTGGAAACCCTATACAGGGTCACTATGAATCGGAACCGACTCCACAGCACATAACAACAATAAAATACAACAACATAATCACCAAGAAAACGCAACTCTGCTCTAAAGCACATAGCCTCACCATGAGTTGGAATGGAATTATGATTTTGCTTTACCTAGGTTTTTATAGGTTTTAATATAGGCAATGACCTGATACTAACTTTACCATATAGTGAACAACCATTCCCATTGAGCTATAATGCCACATTTGTTATTTATAACAGGATTCATTACTAACCTCTACATTCATTTTCTATTGATTTGCTTTTCTACTTTCTGCAAGAATATTTTAATGATTTTTTTCTAAGTGTTGTTATTTTCTGGTAGGATACTCATGTTCTTTATCGGGACCCTCATGTTTCTGTATCAATCATAGCATGTGTTTATTTCATTTCACAAAATATCTTGCTGGAATTCACTGAAATTACATACTCCATCCAAACACATACTTTTTTTTAAATCCAATTTTGTCAGATCTTCTTTTACATCAGTTATGAATGTTGTTGTTATTAAGTGCCATTGAGTCAGTTCCAACTCATAGGGATCCTATATAGAGTTTCCAAAATGCAGCTGGTGGGTTTGAATTGCCAACCTTGGGACTCCAACTTATCTTTCCATGTAGCAGTTATCCTGAAGTGCCACAACAGAACTGTGTATGGATCTTGGGGAAAAGTGACCATTCTAATGTTTTGGTAAATGGAATATCATTTTCTGTTTTATTTTCATGATGCATATTTTTACATAGAAAAAGTGTATTCCTTTTTCAAGTTTATATTTCTAGATAAAAAACACCTGAATTTACTATTTCTTAAATATTTTAAATGGATTATTCATTGATATTGTTTGGTATCCTATGTTCTTAAATTATATTTTCTGAAAGTAATAAGAGTATTATCACTTGTCAGCAGCCCATATATAACTTTTTTAGTTATATTGTTTTGAAAAAATATCCACAATATTGACTTATAATAGTAATGAAAATGCTTTCCTTTATTGCTTTTCTCCCCCAAAATAATAGTGATGCAAGAGTTTGATGTAGATTTCTAATAGCTAAATTGTTAATTTGAAGAGTTGGTTTTCTATTATAAATTCTTATTTTTTAATCACAAATAGATAACTAAATATTTGTGGATACTTTTTATTACCTTGTTTGGATATAATCAAATTTCTTGTTTGGTCAATTAATGAGATACATTTCTTAGTTATAATTTATAATGCTATTAGAAAATATATTATATAAGCAGTCCCTGGGTTATGATCATCTGAAACATGGACAAGTCCTATTTACCCTTTTAGTAAGACTTCAAACTAATTGGAATCATTCTTTTTTGGCAAGTGAAGTGCAAAATGATCATATAAGATGCTTTACAGTTGGGTGACTTTTCTTGGTAACCAGAATGAGAAAAGCTATGGTTCAAAGTCCTAGAATGGGAGACTCAGAAAAGGCATAGTGAATCCTTTCAGGAGCCTGGTTCCTGAGATTGGATGATTAGCAGGAATGTAAGAGAGCAGTACACATTCAAAGCAGCATGGTAGAGCACTGTCTTTGGATGGGATGCTGCCATTTTGGAAGATGCCACCATCTTTCAGTAGGGAAAAACAAAGATGTAAGAGGGAAATTAAGTTTTTAGGAAGGTTGCAATTTGTAATTTTCCCCATTCTGGCTATCTGTTTGATTCACTATAACTTTGAAATTTTGGGTCTGTCCCAGCAAAGATTTCTAACCATGACTGAACTGTGCAGAGCTAAAACAAAACACTGACAAATTCTTAAAGATGCAGTTTGTGAGAGATCTCATTTATAACCCAAGGATTGCCTGTATTTTAATATTGTATGATATTATGTGGATGCTCACAGTATGCACATAAAAATTTCAAGTGATAAAACAAAGATTAGATTTTCAGTAATGACAAAGGAGCTTCTATTAATTGAACCTCACAGTTGATATAAATTATTAAATCTTGGTTGAATAAACAATAGAAATTAATTGAAGATCCTGTAGAGAAGACAAAAGAGACCAGACACTGGGGAGTATTTGTCCCTTAAAACAAGGAAATTGTATGTAAGATCAATGTTTACATAACTTACCAAACCAAAACCCAACCCAGCCCACTGCCAGGTAGATGAGTCTGACCCATAGAAACCCTATGGGAAAACTAGAACTGCTCTTTCGGGTTTCTGAGGCAGTAAAACTTTATAGAAGCAGGTAGCCTTATCTTTCTCCTATGGAGCGCCTGGTGGGTTTGAATTACTAACTTTGCAGTTAGTCAAATACTTAACTCAAGGCACCATCAAGGCTACAGTGAGATTAAATTCCAATTCCATTCAATGAAGTTCAGCAAGAATTTAAACAGAAACTTGCAGTGTTTGGTGTCTTGAGGAATTAAAGGAAGAAGCAGGAAGGTAGAGAAGTGGCTGAAAACAGAAAGAACACCAAAAAAAAAAAAAAAAGGAAATCAGAGAAGATGAAGACATTAAATATAAGCTTCACACAATTCCTTGCCTGTCTTTTGATGTATGCATTTGTAACCACAATTCCTAGGAGCCTACTGATAAACTTCAGCAGAGGAGCTAAAAGCTAAACAGAGATTTCAGCCCCTGCAAGTCACCAGAGTACAGTTGGTAACAGTTTGGTTAAGTAGCTGCTCATACATATTCAATATATTTAATAGTATGCTAGACAGTGGTAGAGTTCTCACCTCCCACACGAGAGATTTGGGTTCAATTCCCAGCCAATTAAAATAACAACAACAACTTTACTGGACAACTGGTGTGGCACTGTAGGATTAACACTAGACTTCAAACCACAGGGTCATCGCTTCATACCCACCAGTTTCTGCTCAGAAACCATGTACAGGGTAGGTATGAGTCACAATCAACACAACGGCACCTAACAACAACAAAAAGACAGGGAGAGACTTAGAAAAATAGAATTCATACTGAGAAAAAAAGAAATCTACAAAAAACAATCCAGATTACCAAATTCTAACATTACCAAATTGTTGTTGTTGTTAAGTACTGTGGAGTCGGTTCCAACTCATAGTGACCCTGCACAGGGTTTCCGAGACTGTGAATCTTTACGGGAGCAGAACACCTCATCTTTTTCCGGCAGGACAGCTGGTAGTTTAGAACTGCCGACCTTGAGGTTAGCAGCCCATTTCATAACTAGAGAGACTTCCGGTTTGGGGGCCGGTGAAATGGAGACAGGTAGAAAAGGCTCCTCGATGAGGCGGGGGTAAAACAGAGAAGGAGCTTTCCAGGAGTAGAGCCAGAGTTTTGGCTATTGTGTATGGTATCGGGTGCCAGTTTCCTGTGGAGAAATCTAACTGTGGAAGCAAAATACTGCAATTTCTGAATATATCAGTAGGATTGATTCTCTACGGGCCCCTTGGACTGGACTGAGATCAGAGGGCGGGGCCACAGCCAAGCGGATACAGTGATACTGCGCTAAAGGCCACAGAGCTGCATCTGGGGAAAGTGATGTGACTGATTTTTTATTTTTTATTTTTCACTTCTTTTCCTTCTCTCCCCAGTCGCACCTTCACTGCCCAGCACAGACACCTTCAGGCGGGCAGGAGTACACCCCCAAAAGGGTTCAGCATTGCACCCACGGTTTCCCCACTCACAGGGCGGAGGTTCCTGGGAGGCCCATTGGTACCTCAGGCTGCATCTGACTTTGGGACCTCGCCCTAAAGTTGACTCCAGCAAGAACAGACAACAAGGGATTTACAGACATGGCAACACCACCAGAACTCAGTCTACAGATAGCAGAGTTCAAAACAGAACAAAATTGAGAAACGAATTCAGAGGACCTGTAAGGCCAATCAAAGATCATAATATTAAGAGTGTCAAAGAAGGGAAAATACAGGAGTAGAGATCCAGGTGGTGAGGAGATCAGGTAGATTGCAGGATACAACACACTGTCTTAAATATAGGGAAGATTTAATAGACTGTAGAGTAACTCAAAAGAAAGTTAATACTTCACAACTTAGCATGAAAATGAAAATCCAGGTAGAACAAGGAAACATTAACACTAAGAAGAAACTTATAAGAATTAGCACAGAAAACATGAACTCAGCACAAGACAACATGCAGAACAAAGCAATGAACAGCACCACAAAAAATTAACAAACCGCAG
>NW_006410077.1:3641-7662 GCF_000296735.1 Chrysochloris asiatica | reverse complement strand
AGGAGAATACTGAAAGTACCATGGACTGCCAAAAGAACAAACAGATCAGTGTTGGAAGAATTGCAGCCAGATTATTCCTTGGAGGCCAGGATGGCCAAAGTTTATCTTTCATACTTTGGACATTTGTCAAAAGGGACCAATTGCTGTAGAAAGGGAATCATGTTTGGTAAGGTGGAGGGTCAGAGTAAAAGAGGAGGACCCCCAACAAGATGAATTGGCAAAGTCGCAGCATCAATGGGCTCAAGCATGGCAACAGTTATGAGGTTTGCCCAGGAGTGGGCAGTGATTTGTTCTGTTGTGCCTAGGGTTGCTATGAGTCAGTACTGATTCGATGGCATCTAACAACAACAACAATAAATGTCAGATAAGCAAAAAGAAAATGAAAATCTTGAAATCTGTCAGAGAATATAGTACTTATTGCAACAACAAAATGCATGATAGCTAGTCCCTCATAGAAATATTGGAGGCCAGAAGTCATGGTATTGTATCAATATGCTGCTGAAATGAAATAAAATAAAACTTAACTGTCCAAGTGCTATATAATGTAAAATAATTTCAGGAAAAAAAGAAAAAGAAAGAGTTTACTATAAGCAAATTTTAACTAAAAATAAATGCTAAAAAAGTTCTGTATGAAGGGAAATGTCATCAGACAGAACCTCAGATGTACAGAAACAAAGATGGAACATCAGAAATTATAAATATGTGAATAAACATATCATATATTACTTTTTGTAAATTCTTCTTTAAAGAAAAATTTGTAGCTCAACAACATGAGGTTTATTAAGTTTTGAATATAATATATAGGATAACTATAAATAAAGGATGATTATAAGTTAAAGAGTATTGCTCATCTATTTTTATTATAACAAAATTTTATTATTAATTATAATAAAATGCTTGTAAGTATAAGTAAGATGTATATTGCTATCCAATTAGCAATCATTAATGCAACAATATAAAGAATTATAACTAAAAATTCAATTGTTGTTATTGTTAGGTGCCATCAAGTAAGTTCAGACCCATAGCGACCCTGTGTACAAACAGAATGAAACACCTCCTGATCTTGCCCCATCCTCACAGTAGCCACTACACTTGAGACCATTGTTGCAGCACTGGGCCCATTCATCTCATTGGAGGTCACCCTTTTTGCTCTCCCTCCTCTTTACCAAGCATGATGTTCTTCTCCAGAAACTGATCCCTCCTGATAATCTGTCTGAAGTATGAGAGACAAAGGCTGACAATCTTGGCTTCTGGTTGTACTTCTTTCAACATAGATTTGTTTGTTCTTCTGTAAGACCAGCTGCACTTTAGTCCTCAAACCGACATTTTCTCTTCAACACTTTAAAGAGGTCTTGTGCAGCAGATTTGCCTAATGTAATATCTTTTTTCACTTCTTGATTGCTACTTCATAAGTGTTGATGGTTGATCCAAGCAAAATGAAATCCTTAACAACTTGTCTTTTTCCATTTCGTGATTACATGCCATGGAGTCAGTTCCAACTCATAGTGACCATGTATATGGTTCCTGAGGCTATAAATCTTTATGGGAACAGAAAGTTACCATAAACTACAGCTGTTAGTTTCAAACCTCTGACCTTGAGGTTAGCCACCTGACTTGTAACCACTATGTTACCAGAGCTCCCTCATTTCTTCATTTATCATGATGTTGTTTATTGCTCCAGTGGTGAAGATTTTTGTTTTGTTTACATTGAGGTACAACCCACACCAATGACTGCGGTCTTTGACCTCCATCAGTAAGTATTTTAAATCCTCTTCGTTTTCAGCAAGCAAGGTTGTATCATCAGCAATCAAAGGTTGTTAATGAGCCTTCCTCCAAACCTGAGGCTGTGTACTTCTTCATATAATCCAGCTTCTTGAATTATTTTCTTAGCATACAGATTAAAGAAGTATAGTGAAAGAATATAACCCTGGCACACATCTTGTTTAATTTAAAACAATTCAGTATCCCCTTGCTCTACTTGAACATATGTACAGATTCCTCAATAACATGATTGTTTCGGAATACTCATTCTCTGCAATGTTGTCCATAGTGTTTCATGAGTCATACAATCAAAAGTCTTTGTATTGTCAACAAAGCACACACAAACATCTTCCTGGTATTGTCTGTTTTCTGCCAAGATCCATCTGATGTCAGCAATGATATCCCTAGTTCCACATCCTTGTCTGATTTCCGCTTGAGTATCTGGAATTTCCCTCTCAATGTACTATTGCAGCCATTTTTCAACTATCTTGAGCAAAATTTTATTTGTATATGATATTAGTGATATCATCTGATGATTTCCAAATTCCCTTTGATTACCTCTCTTTGGGATGGGCACAAATATGGATCTCTTCCAGTTTAGTTGTTCAAGTAGCTGTCTTTAAATTTCTTGGCATAGATGAGTGAATGCCTACGATTCCTGAAGCCTTGTTCTCTGCTGATGCCTTCAATGCTGTTTAGACTTCTTCCTTCAGTACCATTTGCTCTTGATAATATATTATTTCCTGAAATAGTTGTTTATCAAACATTTCTTTTTGGTACAGTGACTGTCTGTATTCTTTGCGTCTTCTTTTGAGGTTTTCTGCATCATTCAATATTTTGCCAAAAGAATTCTATAGTATTGCAAGTCAGGGTTTGAATTGTTTCCTATTCTTTCAGCTTGAGAAATGCTGAATGTATTCTTCCATTTGATTTTCTAACTTCAAGTCTTTGCACATTTCATTATAATATTTGACTTTGTCTTCGTCAGCAGCCCTTACAAATTTTCTGTTCAGAACTTTCATCACATTTCTTCCATTTGCTTTAATACCTTTTGCTTTCTGTATGATGTTCCTTTGTGTGTGTTTTCACATTTTATTAGCTACAGTATAGATCCTAGAGCTGCCTCATTCTTTCCCTTCTCTTTCTCCCCCACCACGAGGTCAGGCCTTCCCGCTGAAACTCCTGCTGCAGCTGAACCAGGGTCTCTCTCTGTGGCTCTGACGTCCTCTCCAGGTCCCAGAGCTGGAATTCACATCGCTTAATTTCCGCTGTAATAAAGTCCAGCCTCTTCCCCCTTGGTGGCCCTAGTTTCCCCTAGTTCCTGTTTGACCAGCACAGGACCCAGAAGTTTGAAGACCATGTTGGTCCCATCCAGCACAGCCAGCTCCTCCTTAACAGTGTTGTTTTCTGTTAGTTGAGCCTCAAGCTTCTGCCACCCTGACATGCACTTATCCAAGCCCTTTTGTAGCTGTGGATATTTCTCTAGTGCTTCCTGATTTCTTCTGTATCAGCTCAGCCATAGCAGAAACAAAAATATTCTCCCTTCAGAATAACTCTGATTTTCTTGATGTCATCCTGCAAGTCTCAGGTTTTCAGTCATAAGTGTCTAATGCATCAAATCTCTTCTTCATATAATCTCTAAAATCAGGTGGAATATGTTAAAGGTCAAATTTTGGCTCCTGTGGAATTATTTTAATTCTCTTCAGATATGAGCAATTGATGGTCTGCTTCATAGTCTGTCCCTGGCATTCTTTTGGCTAATTATATGATAATGAGCTTTTCCACTATCTCTTCTCACAGACGTAGTCAGTATGATTTCTGTGTATTCCATCTGGTGAAGTCCATGTGTATAACTGTCAATATTGTGTGGTTTAAGAAAGGTATTTGAAATGAAGAAGTCACTGGTCTTGCAAAATCGTATCAGGCAACCTCTGTTATTATTTTAATTGCCAAGGCTGTATTTTCCAACTACTGATCCTATCTTTTTTTTTTTTTTCCCAATCTTTGCAATCCAATCATCACTAATTATACATATATCTTGATTGCATGCTTTATCAGTTTCAGATTGAAGAACCTGGTAGAACTCTGATGTCATCTTCACTGGCTTTAATGATTGGTGCATAAATTTGAATAATAGTGGTGTTAACTGGTATTCCTTGTAGGCATATAGATATTATCCTATCACAGACAGCATTATACTTCAAGATAGATGAATGTCTCCAGAGATGAGAAATCTCCACTTGAGAGGCTGAGCAGACCA
>NW_006410077.1:0-2767 GCF_000296735.1 Chrysochloris asiatica | reverse complement strand
CTTATCAGGACGGATTATTAGGGTTGGAAATGCAGAGGTAGAAGTTTTGTAACAAGGAAGGGAGTGATTAATTCTCCAGGATAGGAGCGAAGGCCTCTGGGACCATCAAAGGAGAAGAGCCGAGAGCGGGACCCTGCCCAGAGAAACAGAGATGCCTGAGATGGAGACAGTGATGAAGACGTGGAGTGATGAAGCAACTGGAGACTTTGGACCCAGAGAGGGAAAGGGACTGTGGGCCGAAAACTGGGGGGAGGAGGGGGAAGTGTAGGGGACGGGTTTCTGTGATATACCCTTTGGGTGGTTGATGATGCATGGAGGGGATTGGAACCATGGCAGTGAGATGATATTCGATGAAATGAATGTAAAACTGAAGTTTTCCCATGTAAACTATCATATAATTCACAATACAACATTAAAAAAAAGAAGAAGAATGCAACCCATTTCTCCTCAATTTATTAAACCATATGATTTAATGGCATAGTAAACCATGTGATTTTTACATTAAAAATGGCCAATACCTGTACATTTCAGTTCATTAATGCCTTGCACATTGATCTTTATGTGCTCCATTTCACTTTTGACGCTTCCAATTTTCCTAGATTCATACTTTATACATTTCATATTCTTATTATTAATGGATGTTTTCAGCTGTTTCTCCTCATTTTGAGATGTGCCTCATCAGCAAATAAAGGTCCCAAAGACTTGTACTGCACTCGTGGCATCAATGTCAACTCTTTCAGGAGGCTCCCCTTCTCCAGTTGCATTTTGAGTAACTTCAGGAATGAAAGACTCATCTTTCTGCACAGTATATTACAACTTCTGCTGTTGTTCACAATGTTTTCATTTTTGTGCACTATTTCTGATATGGTTTCCCTGCTATTCATAAGGTTTCCAATGGTTAAACCATCAGCCCATCAGGAGTAGCCCTCTTTTCCTTCATCTTAATCTGTGCTGGTCTGGAAACTCTGCTGAAAACCTGTCCAACATGGGTGACCATGCTGGTATTTAAAATACCTGTGGAATAGTTCCAACATCACAGCAACATACAAGACAGCACAGTATAAAGAGTCATAGTGACCCTTTATAGGGTGTTCCATGAGTGGCTGGTAAGTTTGATTCACGAACTGATTGCCTAGACATCAGTGTTCATCCTACAATTCCCCCACTAGTACCCCTGGTGAAGACTCAATGAAAAATACGAAGGCCCCCAATGACATGGATTGACAGCATGGCAGCAGCAAAGGTCTTAAATGTAACAACAATTGTAAGGATGATGCAGGATCTGGTATTGTTTCAGTCTATCATGTATTTGTTGTTGTTATGTGCTGTGGAGTCGGTTCCGACTCACAGCGACCCTGTACAGGGTTTCCGAGGCTATAAATCTTTACGGGAGCAGAAAGCCTCATCTTTCTCCCATGGAACAGCTGGTAGTGTTGAACTGCTGACCTTGCGGTTCACAGTCCGATTCGTAACCACTATGCTACCAGAGCTCCTTCTATCATGTATTAGGTCACTATGATGTATAACTGACTCCAAGTATCTAACAAAACAGCTCAATTATTCTTGCACATGTGAAAGATAAAACTTTCTTTATTTCTTCTTATCCAGTATTCTATAATTTAAAACGCTTCTGTAATGAAATAAATTTCAACTTATGATGATTCTCTACAACACAGTAGAACCACTCTATTAGGGTTTCAAGGATGTAATTTTTTAGGAAGAAGTCTGCCACATTTTTCTGACAACCACATCTTTCTGACTGCCACATCTTTCTCCCATGGAGTGCCTGATAGTTTCCAACCACGAACCATTATGTTAGTAGCCCATCATTCCAACCACTATATCACCAAGGCCACATTATCTCACAATAAGTCCTTTTATTAATTTCCAATCTAGCTTTTCAACCTTAATTTGTCTCACGCACTCTGTGGTCTATAAACATTGAATCTCTTACTATTTATCAGACATACCAGACACCTTTACTCCTATTTGCCTTTATTTTTTGCAGTTCCTACACTCTGGAAATGGTTTCCTTCCATATTTATCTATAAAAAATGTAATTTTCTTTCAAGGTTAAACTCAAAAGTTGCTGGCATTATGAGAACTGACTCATTTCCCCACTGATATTTAATCTCTTTTCATTCTGCACTCCCATACCACCATATTAATCTTTATTGGTATATTTTATCACATGTCTTGCTATATATATTTTTTTATCTCACTTACTCTTTTGAGGGGAAATACCTTGATTTATTCATCATAGTTTTGCAGTGGAAACTTGAATTTCATGCCACCCCAGAAATGCAATAATATCAAGTTAAAACCTACCAAGATTTGAATATTTTGAAATTTTTCTCTAAGATCTTCTAGAAGAAAAGGGAAATGAACTAATTCACCTTAAGTAGCAGCTATTAAAATAATTATCTTCCATCTTAAAATATCAAACTCAGGATTTATTCAGAGCTGATAACAGGTAGGGTTATTCAGATGACTTTCTCTTTAGACATTTCTAAATTGTTGTTGTTGTTGTTACATGCCACCGAGTCAGTACTGACTCATAGCGACCCTATGCGCAAGAGAATGAAACAATGCCCAGTCCTCGGGCAATTTCACGGGTGTTGCCATGCTTTACACCATTGATACTGCCACTTTGCCAATACATCTCACAGGGGTCTTCCTCTTTATCTCTGACCCTCCACCTTACCAAACATGATATCCTTCTCCAGCGACTGGTCCCTCCTGACAGTATGTCCTAAGTATAAGAGAT
>NW_006410076.1:16452-17666 GCF_000296735.1 Chrysochloris asiatica | reverse complement strand
TGGATTCTCAATTTTATTCCATTGATCAATATATCTTCCATTGTGTCAGTACCAGGCTGTTTTTATCACTGTATCCATGTATTAAATTTTGAAATTGGGGCGTGAGAGGTCTCTATCCTTGTTCTTCTTCTTAAGCAGTGCTTTGCTTATCCAGGGTCTTTTTCCTTTCCATATAAAGTTTGCAATTGTCTTTTCCATCTCTTTGAAGAATGTTGTTGGAATCTCGATTGGGATTGCATTATATGTGCAAATTTCTTTTGACAGTATTGATATTTTCACAATGTTGAGTCTTACTATCCAGGAACATGGTATGTTCTTCCACTTCTGTAAGGATCTCTGATAGCATGGTGGTTATGAACTGGGCTGCTAACCTCAGGATCAGCAGTTTGAAACTACCAGCTGTTATGTGGGAGAAAGATGAGGTTTTATGCTCCTGTAAAGACGTATAGCCTTGGAAACCCTGTACAGGGTCACTATGAGTTGGAACCGACTTCATGGCACATAACCAAAGTCTCTTTTGGTTTCTTTTAGTAGTATTTTGTAATTTTCTTTGTATATCTGGTTACCTTTAGTCCTAAATATTTCATCCTTTGGGCGGCTATTTTAAATGGTATTGCTTTCTTACTGTCCTTTTCAGTACTCTCATTGTTACTATAGAGGAATCCAACTTTTTTTAATGTTGATCTTATACCCTGCCACTTTGCTGAATCCTACAATGACGTCTAGTAGTTTTTTACTGAGTCTTTGGGGTTTTCTATGTATAGGATTTTATCATCTATAAATAGAATTTTATTTCCTCTTTGCCAATTTGGATGCCTTTACTTTCTCTATCCTGCTGTATAGCTCTGGCTAAGACTTCCAAAACAGTATTGAATAGGAGTGGTGACAAAGGGCATGCTTGTCTGATTCCCGTTCACAGACAGAAAGCTTTCAACTTCTCTCCATTGAGAGTGATGTAGGCTGTTGGTTTTGTATATATGCTCTTGATTATGTTGAGGGATTTCCATTCAATTCTTACTTTGTGAAGTGTTTTTATCAGGAATGGATGTTGGATTTTGTCAAATGCCTTTTCTGCATGTATCAATATAATCATGTGGTTCTTTTCCTTTTTCTTATTTATGTAGTGGATTACATTGATTATTTTTCTAATGTTGAACCATCTTTGCATCCCTTTTATGAAACCCACTTGGTCATGATGTATTATTTTTTTTGAT
>NW_006410076.1:14251-15302 GCF_000296735.1 Chrysochloris asiatica | reverse complement strand
TTTAGTTCCTCTGTAACTTTGTTGAGTTTCTTTCTGGTTGTTCTGTCCCTTTTTGAAAGTGGCGTTTGAAAAATTCCCACTATAATTGTAGATTTATCTATTTCTTTCTTCAATTCTAGTGAGGTTTGCTTCATATATCTTTGTGCTATTTCATTGGGAGCATAGACATTTATTATGGGTATGTCGTCTTGTTCAATTTATCCTTTGATCATGAGATAGTGTCCTTCTTTATCTCTTCTGCTGGTTTTTGCCTTAAAGCTTATTTTGTCGGAGATTAGTATTGCCCCTCCTGCTTGTTTATTACTGCAGTTAACTTGGTATATTTTTTTCCATCCCTTAACTTTTAGTCTGTTTTTGTGTGTAAAGTGTGTCTCTTGGAGGCAGCATACTGAATGGTCTTATGTTCTTATCCATTCTTCCACTTTCTGTCTCTTCTCTGGTGCACTTAATCCATTGACATTCAATGTAATTACCGATAGGTAAGAATTGCTGCAATTATGTTAATTTTTGGTAGTGCTATTTATTCCTTTGTTCTGCATGTTTTCTGTGCTGAGTTTGTTTTTTGTGCTATTTCTTGTCGGTTTCTTCTTAATTTTTATGTTTGCTTGTTATGCTTGGAAGTTCATTTTCATGGTAAGTTGTAAAGTATTAACTTTCTTTGGGGTTATCTTATGGTCTAGTAACTTTTCCCTATATTTAAGACAGTCTGTTGTATCCTATAATCTACCTGACCTCCTCACCACCTGGATCTCTGTTCCTACTATTTCCCTTCTTTGACATTGTTATTCCTTTCATCTTCAGTTGATCTCCCAGCTCCTTTGAATTCATTGTTGTAATTTTGTTCTGTACGGAACACTGGTATCCATCGTCTGAGTTTCAGGTGGTGTTGCCAAGCCTGTCAAACTCTGGTTGTTATCTGTTCTGGTTGGATTTCAGTACAAAGAACTCCCTTTAGGATGTTTTGAAGTGCTGGATTGGCTTTGATAAAAATCTCTTAGGTTCTGTTTATCCTGGAATGTTTTGATTGCACCATCATATTTGATTGACAGTT
>NW_006410076.1:8507-12723 GCF_000296735.1 Chrysochloris asiatica | reverse complement strand
CTCCCACCTCCAGGAAAAATGTGTGATCAAAAGGCCCATAAGCAGAAGCAATATAAAAACAGAGACAAAAACCACCACTTTGAAACAAAAATAAAATTGTGACCAACTGGACAGTCACCTTACTATACAGGCAGTGTGTGTGCACCGTAGAAGCCTCCAGTAGTGGGTGGGGGTGTCCACTCACTAGGCCCCTTCTCTAGTCACCACCATAGAGGTGTGCAGGTAGATTTTGAGAAGTTAATGGGAGAAAGACTGTTTTACTACTTTTGTCTCTCAAGGTCAGTTAGGTATCTGCATGTGCACAGTGTAATTCTTGAAAGAGTTGTGTCTATATATGTTGGGGTTTTACAGATAGTTTGTATGGTTTGTCTGTCAGGCCAAACCTGCTTTTTTTCTTGCTGTATAGGTGGGAGTAAAGGGTCCCACACAGGTTAAGGCTGGAACACACAGTCAGAAGTCAAAAGCAGTAGCCAGAGAATGTGCCCTTGGACTGATGGGGCTCTTTTTCTCTGTGTCATGGGAAAGCTGTGGTCTCAACACTCATCTTTTTTGGGGGTGCACACCCACCTGCCTGAAGGCATCTGGACTAGGCAAAGAAGGTGCTACAGTGAAGAAGAGAAAAAAAATCTGTAGAATCCCCCCACACCAACTTTTGCAAATGTTACTGCGCTGCTTTTAGTGCTGGTCCCCTCTGTTTTTAGTGCTGTAGCCCGGCCTTCCGACTTCTGCCTGGGTGGGACAGCCGCAGAAAGAGTCCTGATTGCTTGATTGATTATGAAATCACAATATTTTCCTTTATACCATGATTTTTCCACTGGCAGTGTGGGAAACTGATGCCCTGACACTTATGCTAAATCCAGAGCTCTGGTGTTGTTCCATGCAAGCAGTGACTCTAAGTTTTCAGCCCCTTCTCCAAGGAGCCTGTCCTACCTGACTCTGCTCTGCCACCACCAAACTGAATTCTCTCAAAGGCACTTTTAATATTCTCCTCCAACGCCATAACTCAAATTTATCAATTTTCCACTATGTTCCTTATTCACTGTCCAATTTACACATGCCACGGCACTTAACAACAACAACAACAACATAAGGTTACCATTAGTACCTTTGCTTAGTTTAGGTGTACATTTGTCTTGGAACTGACATCTTTACTCTTCAACACTAAAGAGGTCTTGTGCAGCAGTTTTTTCATAACACAATATGTCATTTGATTTCTTGACTTATGTTTCCATGAGTGTTGCTGGTTGGTCAGCAAAATGAAGTTTTGACAATTTCAATCTTTTCTCCATTTATGTAGATGTTATTTTGGGTGTAATGGTAAGGACTTTTGTTTTCTTTACATTGAGATGCAACCCATAAAGTCTGTGGTCTTTGATCTTCATTAGTATGTATTTTAAGTTCTCTTCACTTTCAGCAAGGAAGGTTGTATCATCTGCATATCCCAGATTGTTCATGAGTCTTCCTTCAATCCTGATGCCACGTTTTTCTTCAAACATTCCAGCTTCTCAGATTATTTGCTCAATATACAGATTAAGTATGGTGAAAGAATACAATCTTGGTGCACCATTCAGTTTTCCCTTGTTCTGTTTAAACATCTGCCTCTTGGTCTATGCACTGGATTCTCTTGAACAGAATTACAGTCTTCACCTGCGCACAATTAAGTATTCTAGAATAGTCATTCTCCATAATGTTGTTCATAGCTTGCCATGGTCTACACAATCGAAAACCTTTGAGTAGTCAATAAAGCACATGTAAACATTTTTCTGGTATTCTCTGCTGTCAGCCAGAATCCATCTGACATCAGCAATGATATCCATCATTCCATGTCTGCCTCTGAATTTAGCTTGAACCTCTGGAAGTTCTCTGTTAATGAATGCTTGTAACCTTTTGAATTACCTTTAGAAAATTTTTATTTGCATGAGATATTAATGATATTGTCCAATGATTTCCCCATTCCATTGGTTCACCTGTCTTTGGAATGGGAACAAATATGGTTCTCATCCAGTCAGTTAACCAGGTAACTGTCTTCCAAATTTCTTGGCATAGGTTAATGAGTGCCTGCAGTGCTTCATCAATATGTTTTTATTTTGTATTCCATCAATTCCTAGAGTCTTCTTCTTTGCCAGTGTTTTCAGTGCACCTTGGACTTCTTCCTTCAGTATTATTGGCTCTTAATCATATGCTACCTCTTGAAATGGTTGAACATTGACTATTTCTTTTTGGTACAGTGACTTTTTGTATTCTTTCCATCTTCTTTTGATACTTTCTACATCATTCAATATTTTGCCCATAGAATCCTTTAATATTGCAACTTGAGGCTTGATTATTTTTTTCTTCAGTTCCCTCAGCTTCAGAAATGCTGAGCATGTTCTTGTGTTTTGGTTTTCTAACTTCAGGTCTTTGAACATTTTGCTATAATATTTGATTTTGTCTTCTCGAGCTGCTCTTTGAAACTTTTTGTTCAGTCCTTTGACCTCTTCATTTCTTCCATTTGCTTTAGCATCTCTATGATGAAGAGCGAGTTTCAGAGTCTCTTCTGACATCCATTTTGTGTTTTCCTTCTTTCTTGTCTTCTTAATGACCATTTGCTTTCTTCATTTATGATGTTCTTGATACCATCTCACAACTCTTCTAGTCTTTGGTCTTTAGTGTTTATTGCATCAAACTTGTTTTTCAGATGATCTCTAAATCCAGGGTGGGATATGTTCAAGATTATTTTGGTTCTCATGAACTTGTTTTAATTTTTCTTCATCTTCAGTCTGAACTTGTATATGAACAATTGGTGGTCTGTTCCATCAAGGTTAGGCTGATGAAGCTTGCCCACTGCCTCTTTTGACAGATACTGTTGTGGTTGTTAGGTGTTATTGAGTCAGTACCGACTCATAGAGACCCTATACACAAGAGAGCAAAACTGTCCAGTCCTGGGCCTATCTCAAAGTTGTTGCAACACCTGAGCCCATCGCTGCCACCACTGTGCCAATCCATCTCCCTGGGGGGGTCTTCCTTTCTTTCTCTGACCCTCCACTCTACCAAACATGACATCCCTCTCTAGTGACTGATCCCTCCTGACAATATATCCAAAGTATGAGAGACAATGTTTAGCCATTCTGGCTTCCAAGGAGCACTCTGGCCGTACTTCTTACTTCTTTTTCAACTGAGATATTCAGTTTGATTTTTGTGTATTCTATCTAGTGAGGTATATGTTTATAGTCATTTTTTGTTGTTTAAGAAAGGTATATGCAATGAAAAAGTCACTGATCTTGCAAAATCCTTTCATTTGATCTCCAGCATAGTTTCCAACTACGGAGCCTTTCTCTTCATTTTCTACCTTTGCATTCCAATCACCAATAAGTATCAATACATCTTCATTGCATGTTTGATCACTTTTAAAATGAAGAATCTTGTAGATTTCTTCAATTTCATCACCACTGGCTTTAGTAATTGGTGCACAAATTTCCATAATGGTAGTATTAACTGGTCTTCCTTGTAGGCAGATGGATATTATTCTATCAGACAGCACTGAACTTCAAGACAAATCTTTATATGTTCTTTTTGATGATGAATGTGACACCATTCCTCTTCAATTTGTCATTCTCTGCATAGTAAACTATGTTTGTCAGATACAAAATGGCCATTTCATCACACTAATGCCTAGAATATCAATATATTTATGCATTCCATTTCATTTTTGACAATTTCCCTACTTCACTACTTCATACATTCTATGTTCTGATTACTAATGGATGTTTGAAGCTGTTTCTCTTCATTTTGAGTTGTGCCCCATCAGCATATTAAGGTCCTGAAAACCTTACTGCATTCGTATAATCGAAGTCAACTATACTTTGAGGAGACAGGTCATCTCCAGTCATATTTTGAATACCTTCCAAACTGAGGGGCTCATCATCTGGTATTATATCTGACAGTATTCTGGTGTTCTTCATCATGTTTCAGTATTCAATATTCTGGGGTTGTCAGTGTTCCACCACTAACCTTAAGGTTTTCAGTGACTAAATATTCAAAAGTATCCATTTCACCTTTTTCTAGTCTGTCTTCATCTGGAAGCTCATCAGAAACCAGTTCACCACGTTTTACCTTGCTGGTGTTTAAGATATTGATGGCATAGCTTCCAGAATCACAGCAACATGCAAGCCACAACAGAATGACAAACAGACAGATGAGTGGTGGAATGTGTTCATTACACTTATTAATTAAATAG
>NW_006410076.1:6771-7797 GCF_000296735.1 Chrysochloris asiatica | reverse complement strand
GGACATTGTTTTGTTCTGCTGTGAATGGGGTCGCTATGAGTCAGTTCCAACTCGATGGCACCTGACAACAACAACAACATTTTCTGTCATTATTTTTCAGTCTGAATCCTTACATGTAGGATGCTAGTTTTCCTTTGGCACAATAGATTTGTCATTTTCTCTAACAGATGAGTAAACTATGACCACAAAAAATGTTTATACTAATGGTCAAAAGTGTTGGATTTAAAAGGAAATATATGTGGCCTTCCGTGTCAATAACCAGCTAGTCATGTTCATAGATGGCCTATAAATTGGCGTTCATAGTCCTAAAGAATTCATAATGAAAACTTCACCATAAAATGCATAGGAATATTACCATTTCTTAAAAAGATCACACCTGCAAGGCAAGGTGCTTCTTTCTGGCTCTTGTACTATGGTTGGGAACTGATACTAAAAAGACTGGGTAAGGTGTATCTGGGGGACATTTAAAAAATAAGTCTTTATGTCCCACATTCAAATATTCTGATTCTAGAGTTTCAGCTAGGAATATAGATTTTCATTTGATATTTTTGGCTGATTTCATTTCCAGCCAGTTTCAAAACATTCTAGTAGAGTAGTTCATGTAGATAGAGCAGAATTTAAGTGGCATTTTCTTATTAGATCATTGTCATGGACACAAATCTGAAAGTTTCTATTGTAGCTTACCATGTTGTTGGCTCTAAAAGATTGTTTTAGTGAATGTTCTTGATTTTCAACCCTGAGCACATCCTATAACCCTGAATGACTTAGAAAAAGAGGGATCTGAAATGTCAAGGAATATACTTGGGGCCTTCGTATTCATATTTTCATAGTCCTTAGTAGATTTCGAGCACAGGAAAACACAATGTGCTTTTGAAAGATGATGAATATGATAACAGCTTTGCTGCTGCCACCTAGAAATTAAACAGAAAATGCTAACTTTCTTTGCATGATCCATGATAAGCACCATCATCTAGAAATAGCTTTTCATCATTTAATTTTATTGTTTTAAAATTTTAATTTATTACA
>NW_006410076.1:2779-6671 GCF_000296735.1 Chrysochloris asiatica | reverse complement strand
ATTATTACAAGAAATTTTTAAAAAGACAAATATTTCCTTTGTTACAATAAAAAGTTTCTCCTGAACAAGAGTGTAGACAAATCTGGATCATTGTATTAACATATTTTTTCTGATGAATTCAACTTTCTTATAAATATAAATTCTTGTGAATTTTACATGAGGCCCATATGGTGTATTTACAGATGCTAAGCTCTAAATGAATGCTTCAAATAAGATCACAGAATTTCAATGCCAGAAAAAAATAAGATTATGCTATCTACTCCAAAATCTTCACTTTGTTGACAATCAAACTGAAGCTTAGAAAATCTAGAAGTTTTATCTATGGTCATACAATGAGTGGTTGACATCAGAATTAGATATGTTAATCTATGGAAAAATTGTATTTCCACAATCCCATTTTTCCCAAACTATGTCCTCAAAAACACTGCTGTCCCAAAATATTTTAATAAGTGTTTCCTGAGGAATAAATATAAAAGTTTACATATATAGAGTCCCTACAAAGAGCAATTGTGAACAGACTTTTCAAAGGGTTTGTCTAAGTATGATTCTAGTTTATAGCTATAAATATTTCAAAAGGCCACATAGAACACTTGAAAATTACCTGTACCTACTGTGGCACCCAACAACAACAACAAATGTGGCTAAATTCCATCTATATTTCTACGTAATTGTACTTATGGAGGTTGTGTTGTTAAATTATATTATCATGGTGCCAATTTTTTTCAAATTTCTGTTTGGGCAATAATTCCCAAAGCTTCTCTAGTGAATAGATGATATTGTATAAGAATTCAAAAGATATTATAGTGCTGTGTTCTAAGGAGATATTGCCACACTGATGTTCTTTTGGGGAATATTTTTGTAGTTTCAGTTTCAAAGCTATGTTTTCTGCTGCAACTCAGCAGGGGCCTCCACATTTGTGTATGAGATCTAGGAACGATGCAGTTATAGTATTGTAACCACTTTGGAAATTCTCAACCTTGATCTATACAGAATATTTCTGCACTTGCTTTAACTGTGCTATTATTACTCCCATTTCCCCTGTTTCTATTTTTCCTTTAATGTACCTTGAGTGTCTCAGATAAAAAGATTATTAGAAGTACAAAGTATTATATTATTATTACAAGCATAAGACCTTATCCCTTTAGTTCATCAGTTAAACTTTGGTCCATTGATTAAAAATGGTCAGATATTTTTTGAAGTAAGCTACTAACATACTTCTGAGAACTTAAAAAAAAATTGAAGGGCATATATAGAATTTTGTTATGTTTTTAAAATGCTCAATACTGGTCTCTAGAACTGTAGACAGCAAAAGGTCATTAAAACGACAGGAAAGAAAGAAAAGACCAAAATGGATGTCAGAAGAAACTCTGAAATTTGCTCTTAAGCATAAAGAAGATAAAGCAACTGGAAGACATGAGGATGAAAAAGAGCTGAACAGAAAATTTCAAAGGGTAGTTCAAGAAGACAAAGTCAAGCATTATAATGAAATGTGTAAAAAACTGCAGTCATAAAACAAAAAGGGAAGAACACACTCAGCATTTTACAAGAGCAAGAGACTGAGGGAAAATTCAAGCCTCAAGTTGCAACAGTGAAGAATTACATGGGCAAAATATTTTATGAGTTAGGGAGCATCAAAAGGAGATGGAATACACAGAGTCACTGTACACACACACACACACAAAAAATGTTGATGCTTATGAGGAACCTGAGACCAAGAGGTAGTTGTTAGAACATATTAAGGGGATACTGAATGGTTTAAAATCAGGAAAGGTGTGTGCCATTGTTGTATTCTTATACTATATGTATCCTGAGCAAATAATTCAAGAGTTGGATTATATGTAGATGAATATGGCATCAGGATTGGAGGAAGCCTTATTAATAACCTACAACATCCTTTCTTGCTGGAACTACTTGAAATACAGCCTTCATTATGGATTGCACTACAGTGTGAAGAAAATGAAAATCTGCACAACTGGACCAATCAATGGCATTATGAAAAACAGAGAAAAGGTTGGCGTTTCCAAAACCTTCATTTTGTTTGGATCCTCAGTCAATGTTTATGGAAGCAGCTGTCAAGAAATTAAATGAAGTATTGCATTAGGAAAATCTGCCATGGAAGTCCTTTTCAAAGTGCTAAACAACAAAGATGTCATTGTCAATTTGATAACTAAGGTGTGCCTGGCCAAAGCCGTAGTATTTTCAAGTAATTCATATGCATGAAAAGTTGGACAATGAATAAGGAAGACCATAGAACTATCGATGCATTTGAGTTATGGTGTTGGAGAAGAATATTAAAAGTACCATGGTGTGCCAAAAGAATTAACAAATCTGTCTTGGAAGAAGTACAGGCAGAATGCTTCTTAGAAGAGAGGATGTCAACAGTCTGTCTTTCACACATTGGACATGTTTTTAGGAGGGGCCAGTTCCCAGAGAAAGACATCACGCTTGCTACAGTGTAAGGTCAGTGACAAAGAGGACGACCCCAAAAGAGATGGATTGACACAATGACCACAACAATGGGCTCAAACATAACAATTGTAAGGATGGCACAGGATTGGGCAATGCTTCAATGTTGTGCAGAGAGCTGCTATGAGTTGGAACCAACTTGACTGCACCTGAAACAACAAGAAAAGAAACAATTCATTAATTAAAATTCAGAGAGAGTGAAAAGGAAAAAAAAGCTGTTGCTCTCAAAGGAGATACCATGACCCTTTGCATTTAATTATAGAAATTCAAGATTTCACATTCAGAGACAAGTTTAATAGCCATGCTCTTTGGATGAGATGGCTAAACTGGTCCAATGAGGCTGATATGCTGCTACTTTAACCCACCCACCTTAAGGTCCCATGGGTGGGTTAAGGTAGCAGAAGAAGAATATCTGATTTGCAATAATCTTATATTTTCACTTTGCAGTTCAAGGCTCTTTTATCACCTTTGAGATTTATTTTATCTTATATTCATGTTTTATTAGAGGACACCTTTAATATAAAAGAAAAAAAGACTGGCAAGAAATTTTAGTTAAATGGTTGTTCATGATTATTTTTCCCTAGGGGGTCAAAGAGCAATTCCTATGGGTTCTTAGGAGGTCTCATGAGAGTATAGTTTAACAGTAGTCAGGGTGGTCAGGAAACAGAAAAATTTCTTGCCTTCTGTGAATTTGCCTGATGGAGTAAATGAGGCCAAGTGACCCCACTTGATCTTGAGGCTGGAGAAAATAATAGAAGACATGTGTAAGTATAAAGATAACATTTCAAATACATTTTAACATTGTGCTGAAAACAAAAGCTAGAGGCAAAAAACCTAGATTATGTGCCCACCTCTCACTGGTGTGAGTCCATCCACTTTCACTAATCTTATACTCAACTTCTTCACTATTGCAATAGGTAGTGGTAATGATACTAGTATAGAATGAATTCTGCGTTCCCCAAAAGATATATTGGGGAATGCTGTGGCTCTGTAGAATAAGCACTGGACTGCTAACCACAAATCAGTGGCTCAAGCACACCAGCTGTTCTGCTGGAGAACGGTGAGGCTTTCTGCTCCCGTAAAGACTTACAGCCTCAGAAACCCTGTACAAGATCGCTATGAGATAGAACCAACTCAATGGTACTTAACATCAACAAAAATGATACATTGATGTTCTAACCTAGTTACCTGTGAATGTGACCTTGCCTGTAAATCTAATCTTTATTTAGAGATATTATTAATTAATCTGTATCTGAATCACATGAGGACTAGTTCTAATCTCCTCTGAGTAATGTCTTATAATAGGGTAGAATTGAAATGAAGACGGAAATACATAGGGGAAAGATATCAGGTAAAGATACATCCACAAGCATAAAAAGAAAAGCCAAGAATTGATAGCCACTAATCTGTCAGTACTCACCACTGG
>NW_006410076.1:0-1149 GCF_000296735.1 Chrysochloris asiatica | reverse complement strand
AATTCGTAACCACTACGCTACCAGAGCTCCTTTTGCTTATGTACTACTACAGAACAAAGAAGGATAGGTTATACAACAGTGTTATATCCTTCTAATATGGCAGCGTGTATAGCAATGACTCAGCATTCCCTGGTTTCCATTGGAAACAAATGGGTCGTCCCTGGTTGGAAGAAAAGGGTCTCTGATAATTTACAATCACATCCTGGCTAACGCCACCTTCAGACCCAACAGTGTCAAATTCACTATTAAAAAGAACATGTTTTTAAGTATTATGCTGTCCAACATAGCATAATATCCATTTGCCTAGAAGGAAGAGCATTTAATACCACTATTGTTAAAACCAAACACTAAAACCAGTGATGATGAAACCAAAGAATTCTACCAAATTCTTCAATCTGAAATTGATCAAACATGCAATCAAGGTATATTGATAATTACTGGTGATAGGAGTGCAAAGGTTGTAAACAAGAAGGATCAGTATTTGGAAATATGGTTTTGGTAATAGAAATGATGCTGAAAATTGCGCAGTGGATTTTTGTCTTTAAAAGACCAAAGTCTTACATTGAAAATGCTTTTTTCAAACAACATAAACAATGTATTGAGCATGGTGGTTTCATACAATAAGCATTGAACTGTGAACCACGAGGTCTGTGATTCAGTCCTGCCACTACTCCCTGGGAGAAAGATGAGGCTTTCTACTCCCTCAAATATTTGAACTGATTGCATGTATTTGAACTGATTGCATGGTACTCAACACAAGCAGTAATATGCACATGGACCTCACAAGATAGACTACAAAGAAATCAAATTGACTACATCTGTGGGAAGAGACAGTGGAAAACCTCCATGTCACCAGCCAAAATAAAATTGTAAATCTTTATAGGAGCAGAAAGCATTATCTTTCTCCTCTGGAACAACTGGTAGATTTGAATTACTGATCTTTTGGTTAATACTCCAGTTCGTAATCCACTACATTGTATGGATTCCTTTAATTTTTTTTCTCTTCTTCTAACCATCTCTATTAGACACACGCACAGAGTAACACAAACCACAGCAGTAAGACAGTGAACCAAACTGCAGGCAGATTCTCATATATATACATACGAAAACACTTCAAATTACTCCAGATGACCCAACCTTTTTTTTTTT
>NW_006410075.1:17850-18621 GCF_000296735.1 Chrysochloris asiatica | reverse complement strand
TTTTTTTAACTTGGATTATTTGTCTTTTTCTTTTTGAAATGTTAAAATACTCTAGAAATTTTAGAGAGTAGTCCATTGTCTGATGTGCCATTGCCAGCATCTCCCCTGTAGTTTATAGGTTCTGTTTTTAATTTTTTGGTGAAATCTTCTGATGTATATAAATGTCTAATTTTTAGGAGGTCCAATTCATCTATTTTGTCTTCTGCTGTTTTGTGCATTTTCAATTATGTTTGATACTTTATTTATGCCATGTATTTATACCCCTAAGTTTATCCCTCCACAGCTCATCTGTCAGTTTGTTGTACTGTGATGACTTGCATGTTGCTGTGATGTTAAAAGCTATGCTACTGGTATTTTAAATATCATCAGGGTACACCCATGGTGGACAGGTTTCAGCTGAGCTTCCAGACTAAAACATACTAGGAAGAAGGAAAGGCAGACTACTTCTCAATGTTTAGTCACTGAAAACCTTATGAACAGAAGCAGAACACTCAGATAGCACCAGAGTATTAATTATGGAAACATTATGAATCACAGCAGAATATTGTCAGCTATAGTGCCAGAATTGATGCTTTTGAGTTATGGTGTTGGAGGAGAATATTGAAAGTGCCATGGGCTGCCAAAAGAACCAATAGATCCATTTTGGAAGCAGTGCAGCCAGAATGCTCCTTGGAGCCCAAGATGGCCAAATTTCGTCTCTCATACTTCAGACATATTGTCAGGAGGGACCAGTCGTTGGAGAAGAATATCATGTTTGGTAAGGTGGAGGGT
>NW_006410075.1:16225-17035 GCF_000296735.1 Chrysochloris asiatica | reverse complement strand
ACTATGCCAGGAATGAAAAATTGAAGAGGAATGGCATTGCATTCATCATCAAAAATTGCTCACATGAAAGTTTAGACTGAAGATGAAGAAAGTACTATGGAGTGCTAGAAGAACAAACAAATCTGTGTTCAAAGAAGTATAACCAGAATGCTCCTTAGAAGCCCAGGATGGCAAGACTTTGTGTCTCATTCTTTGGACATATAATCAGGAGGGACCAGTCTCTAGAGAAGGATATCATGCTTGACAGAGTGGAGGTAGACCCCCAGCAAGATGGATTGGCATAGTGGAGCAGCAATGGCTACAAGTGCAACACTGATTGTGAGGATGGCACAGGACAAGCAGTGCTTTGCTCTGTTGTGCATAGGGTTGCTATGAGTCAGAACTGACTCAATGTCACCTAACAACAACAGCAGTAACAATAAGTGCTGAAAGCTGACCTCCTGTTGCCGTTTGACACAGTCCCGGCAAAGGAGAAAACATCAGCACGGCAGATGTTTTCTGGGAAAGCACTCTTTATCTCTCTTCTTTGGGATGGTTCTGATTCCACTTGTGGGGATATATTGTACTGCCACATTCACGGCTTCCATTGTGAGTTCTGCAGAGCTTAGGAAAAATCAGTCTTGAAACAATTGTTTCAGCTTCACTGGATTAGATTCAAAGAGAGTTTTAGACAAATTAAGGCAGCATGACCTATTCTCTCTCACAGAAAACTCGAGTACAAAGCAGCTGCATTTATGAGATCACAGAAGTAGATAAAAAAAACTAAAGTAAAGCTGACCGACCCCTATAGGCCCCACCTAAGTCAATTAC
>NW_006410075.1:11169-15654 GCF_000296735.1 Chrysochloris asiatica | reverse complement strand
TCGGTTCCGACTCGATGGCACCTGACAACAACTTTAAGTATAAATAAAGACTTGCTGAGCCGGGGCAGAGTGAGCTCCATCAGCCAACTAAGTGGAGACTCCTCGATTACTTTCACTTTTGCCGATTCCACATCTCCTCTCGAGTCTTACAACCCTGCGAGAGCTGGACTCCCGCAAATAAGCATGTCGTTATTTTTTGATTGATGGTCATTATAGTTCTAGGTTTTACATTTAGGTCTTTAATACATGTTGAGTTCATTTTTGTATGTAATTGGAACTGACTCTACAGCACTTAACAACAACAACAAGTCTTATTTCTTTCTTCTGCCAATGGATTTCCATCTTTGTCAGTACCATTTGTTTAACAGACTATCTCTTCCCCATTTAATATGCTTTAGCCCTTTTTCAAAGATTAATTGACCATGTTGTTGTTAAGTGCTGTCAAGTCAATTCCAACTCATAGTGACCCTGTACAGGGTTTCTGAGGAACAGCTGGTGGATTTGAACTGCCAACCTTGTGATTTGAAGTCTAGTGTTTATTCTACAGCACAACACCGTGAGTTCACTAATAGGTGGGTGAATTTACTGGTTTCAGTTCTGTTCCATCAATTTATGTCTCTTTTCTTGTACCAGTACCAGGCTCTTGTGACCACGTGGCTGTGTAGTAGGTTTTGAGATAGGAAGTGAGAAGTCTCATACTTTGTTCTTCTTTAGTAATACTTTGCTTATCTGGGGTCTCTTTCCTTACCACATAAAGTTAGTAATTAGTTTTCCCATCTCTTTAAAGAATGATGCTGGGGTCTGGATTTAGATTACATTATATCTCTAGATATTGTTAGGTGCCTTTGGTCCTGTGACAGCCTCACAATTGTTTTTACATTTGATCCTATTGTTGCTGCCACTGTGTCAGTCCATCTCATTGGTGGTCTGACTTAACTTTTCGAAGCATATGTCCTCCAGGGGCTGGTTTTTCCTGATAATATGTCCAAAGTACAGGAGACAAAGTCTCACAACCTTGCTTCTAAGGAGTATTCTGGCTGCACTTTTTCCAATACAGATTTGTTTGTTCTTCAGGCAGTCCTTGGTATTTTCAATATTCTTTGCCAACACCACAATTCAAATACATTGATGATTCTATGTTCTTCCTTAAGTAGTGTCCAAATTTCAAATGTGTATGAGATGACTGAAAATACTACGGTTTGGGTCAAGTGCACCTTAGGCCTCAAAGTGAATATCTTTGCTTTTTTAATGCTTTAAAGAGGTTGTAACAGATTTTCCTAATGCAATAATACGTCATTTGATTTCTTGACTGCTTCTTCCATGAGTGTTGATTATTGATGCAAGTAAAACGAAGTCTTTGACACCTTCAAACTTTTCTCCATTTACCATGATGTTATTTATTAGCCCAGTTATGAGGATTTTTGTTTTCTTAATAGAGATGTAATCCATACTGATGGCTGTAGTCTTTGATCTTCATTAGTAAGTAAGGCATTGTTAACTGCATAGCATATGTTGTTAATGAATCTTCCTCAATCCTGATATCATGTTCTTCTTCATATAATCTAGATTCTCAGATTATTTGTTTAGTGTACAGATTGAATAAATATGGTGAAAGAATACAACCCTGCTTTGGCTATTGTGACAGTCCATCTCATTGAGGGTGTCCTTTATTTTTGTTGACCCTGTTCTAGTGATTGGTCTTTCCTGATGATATGCACAGAGTAATTGAGCCAAAGTCTTGCTGTTTTTACGTCTAAAGAGTATTATGGTTGTGTTTCTTCTAAAACTGATTTGTTTATTTTTCTAGCAATCTGTGGTATATTCAATAATATTTACCAACATTATTAGTTATTCTTCTTTCTTTTTCATTATCCAGCTTTGCACCTAGAAGAGGTCATTGAAAAGACTGTGATTTGGACCAGGAAGTTTTCTGGATTGATAAGTGGTGGTGGTTATGTGCCCTGGAGTGGGTTCTGACTCAGTGATCTTGTACAGGGTTTCTGAGGCTTTAAATATTTACAGCAGCAGAAAGCCTCATCCTTCTCCCATGGAACAGCTGGTAGTTCTGAACTACTGATCTTGAGGTTAACAGCCCAATTCATAATCACTACGCTACCAGAACTCTAAAGGGTTGATCTATAGTCTGTCACAGCTCACGTGTTCATTTTTAGCATTAGTCCTTTGTTGGCAAAGTCTGACCCCAGTAGTGGATAGATATTGTAGCCACACAACAGTAAGAGGGAGTGATGTTTTTGAGCAGGCGTTACTTTCCTATGCTTTCCAAGGCCTTTAAGGAAGAGTTTTGCATTAATTTGTCCTTTACTGTAGGCCTTAAGTAAGACCTCAGGGACCACAGTCTTTCTCCTATGTTTATTGAAGGACAAATCTCAGAGTACATTTCACTTGTAAGAAATTAGGGCAGGCACACATTGTTTATTAACTTGTTTCAAAGGCAATTTATGGAAGCTCAAGTCTGATTAAATGACACAGAAATGATGTTTCTGGAGAAAGATTTCAGTTCATTAACTTTTAAAATCATTGCCCCCTTCTCCATCTTTTAAGCTGCAATGCTTTTTATTATTGTGTTATTTATTTATTTAAAAAAAACCAACAAAACCCTGTTTTGACATCTTTAGATTTTTCTCTTGGGTACATTTCATTCCTATTTCAGTCCCTCAACACTATTATTCAAATGCATAGCATTTAGATGTGCTAAATGTCTTCCCTGGGATTCTAAGTTTTATTACTGATTATCTGATGAGCACAAATCAAATATTTATTATGTGATTGTCATTAAAATATATAATGCCCTAAAAATGTCAGTATTAAAGCAAAAATTCTTAAAAAACACTTTTATGTTGCAAAAGGATATATGTGCATATGTGTGTGTGTACTTTAGTTCTTGTTAAGTAACTAGAAGCTATGTCAAGATTTCCTAATTTTAATGTTGAAGGAATATTTAAGCAAAATGAGGTAAGTAATCTGCCAGAGTTTCACTGTGCTTTAGGAAGGATGTAACTAGGACACACAGATCACATCTTGTTGTGCACCACATGCAGGAACTACACTTAGTGACCCTAGAAATCATCTCAAATGAATACAAGCCTTGGCGACACAGCTAAAGTGACATGAAATTTTGTTTTTAGTATCCAAGTTAAAAGACGTTCTGTCCATTTTAAAGATTTGTCAAGATTAGTTAGAACACATTTACTTGCTCTTTGAGAAGCTGGAAAATCTGGGAGGGTAGGAAAAGTTGAATGCCTGAGGTTTAGAGTGTGATTGTGGTTGTGGCCTGTGAGAGAGAGAGGTCGGCATCCAGAGAGAGGGTATTTCAAATTTAGGTGAAGCTGTGGAAAAGACAAGGACAGGAGGGGATGTTGAAAGGAAAGCAGGTAAGGGAAAGTATGGGGTGCATTTGTTTGAAAGAAAGGCAGGGGTGGAGAAGGCATTCAGTCTTTGAGGCACAGGAGGTGCCCATTTATGAGCACTGTGCCTGCTTTCCACACCAGGCCACCAATGACTCCTCACAGTATTTCTGTGAGGCAGATGTGATTGCCCTTATTGATGCTGTGGGGAAACTGGGACACAAGGAGAGGTTATGACCCGCTTGACATCACCCAGCTAGGAGTATAAGAGCTAGAATTCTGACCCAGGTTTTAAAAGGCCCTACTCTTTCAGTCCATGATTATCCTGACTCATAATGTGAAAGGTACTAGAGAAGTTTTCTTTCCTTAACTTGATCATTTCTTGGAAGGATTATTTTCTCTCTTTCCTGCTTATCCCTCTGCTGCTGGTGGTGGTGATAATGTGCTGTGGAGTTGGTTCCAACTCACAGTGACCCTGTATAGGGTTTCTGAGGCTATAAATCTTTGTTTTTGTGGTTGTTAGGTGCCATCCTGTCAGTACCGACTCGTAGAGACCCTATGCAAAACAGAATGAAACACTGCCCAATCCTGGGCCAACCTCACAATTGTTGCCACGCTTGAGCCCATTGATGCTGCCACTTTACCAATCCATCTCTCTAGTGGTCTTCCTCTTTCTCTCTGACCCTCCACCTTACCAAACATGATATCCTTCTCCAGCGACTGGTCCCTCCTAACAATATGTTCTTAGTATGAGAGACAAAATTTTGCCATCCTGGCCTCCAAGGAGAACTCTGACTGCACGTCTTCCATGGCACTTTCAATATTCTCCTCCAACACCATAACTCAAAAGCATCAATTCTTCTACATTCTTCCTTATTCACTGCCTAACTTTCACATGCATATGAAGTTACTGAAAATACCATGACTTGGGTCAGGTGCACCTTAGTCCTCAAGCTGACATCTTTGCTCTTCAGCACTTTAAAAAGTTCTTGTGCAGCAGATTTGCCTAATGCAATATGTCGTTTGCTTTTTTTAAAATTTTATTATTTTTTTAATGTTTTATTGTGAATTATGTGATAGTTTACATGGGAGAACATTAGTTTTACATTCATTCTATCGT
>NW_006410075.1:3413-10728 GCF_000296735.1 Chrysochloris asiatica | reverse complement strand
CCCCCATTTTGGGTAGCCAATGTCCAAGTTGCCCATCCCTGTCTACTCTGTGTGTGGAGGGGGTGGGAATGATTCTTGCTGATGTCGTTTGATTTTTATAAATCTTTACAGGAGCTTAAAGCCTCATCTTTCTCCTGCAGAGTGGCTGGTAGTTTTGAACTGCTGACCTTGCAGCCTGACTCATAACTACTATGCTACCAGAGCTCCTTGCTTATCCTTCTAGGTGCTCACAAAAGGCAACCAGATCTCTTCCTTTGGGGACTGTTCATGGAGTATTTTCCAGATTCTTTCCATCATAATGCTAACTTCATCTGGTCCATGTTGCTTCTCACTTAGATTGCAGAGAGTGGAGTAACCTGGCTGCTGGCAGCCCCAGCTTGGCAGAGCTTCTAAATGACTTCTAAAGGGAGACAACCTCCGAGGTGCAGGGCAGGTGGAGCGAGGAGGTCCAGTACATATCATTCCTTTGATAGCCTGGTTTTCCTCTGCAGCTGTTTCTCCCCATGTTTCTGCTTTCTGCTCAGGGCCGGTGTCATAGCGAGCCAGTGTGCACCTGCAGCTCATATCAGGGTGAGATTCTGCATGAAGTGGGGCAGCCAAGATGAGCTCAGCGGATCTGGCTGCAAACCCACAGGGCTGCAGGCAGCTATGAGCTCTGCATCCAGAACTTACCAGAGAGGGAAATATATGGTGAAAGCAGGCAATGGCCTAACAATCTCTGGTTTTGCAGTTTCTGATGTGATGTCATTTGAAAAGGGCAGCTAGGGGATGAACATGTTTAGATCTGTCCATGGTCTCCCAGATGATATAATTTCAAGGCTAGAGTTGTAACCACTTTACTGTGGACTTTTGCTCTAAGTGTTAGGCTTTGTGGACATTAGGGTTTGTGGTTGTTGGACCCTCAAGAGTAGGAACTGAGTCTTATTTTTGTGTTCTAATGTCTGGTCATTGTCAGGTACATATGGGAGTCAGGGAGAATGGTTACTATTTGTTAACTGAATGAAAATGAATCATTAGGATTTATTAGGATGTGCCCATGGGAAACAAACAAAAGATTAGTAAGAAGATAGTGGGGATAAACAAACAAAAGATTAGTAAGAAGATAGTGGGGAAGTTGGACAGTGGAGGGAAGGAAGCCAAGCAAATGTTCACTAATGAGCAAAGCCCACAGAAGTTAAGTTTGGGGAGCTCTGGAGATATCATTGGCCACACACTGTCCAGATCAGGAACCAGATCTGAAAGGAAAGCAACAACCCGCGTCGCTCATCAACCACACTCTACACCAGACGGTCCATCTAGAGACTTTTATTCAGGGTTAGGAAGGAGCTCTGGTAGCATAGTGGTTATGAATCGGACTGCGAACCTTAAGGCCAGCAGTTTGAAACTACCAGGCGCTCCGCGGGAGAAAGATGAGGCTTTCTGCTCCCGTAAAGATTTACAGCCTCGGAAACCCTGTACAGGGTCGCTATGGGTCGAAAACGACTCGACGGCACTTAACAACAACAACAACAAGGAAGAGGAAGGTGACCTCTGCTGGAGAGAGAAAGCAGAGGCAGAAAGAAGGGGAGGAGAAGAAGAAGAAGAAGAAGAGAGATGGCAGAAAGAAGAAGAGGGAATCAATGGGAAGGGAGTGGTCTTATATAGGTTCAACAGGAAGGGCGTGGTCATTGCTACGGTAATTCAGCTGTGGCTTATCAAAAGCCAGGTTGCCCTTTAAACTATGCACCTTGTAGCTTAGGGTGGGGAGACAGACAAAATGGAGTTGAAGGGAGAGGAGAGGGAAGAACCCAGAAGGTACAGCCTAAAATGGGGGACCTAATATTGTAAAAAGATCACTGGGCGACCAACTATCACTGATTGAGTGCTGCCTCCATGGACCTACTTTCTCTTGCTTTTAAAAAAAAATTTTTTTTTTGTGTGTGTGTGAATTATGTGATAGTTTAATGGGAGAACATTAGCTTAACATTTTCGCCTTGCTTTTGAGTTCTCAGTATGTGATGGCAGATCTGCTACTGCAACTTGAGAACAGTTTGATGATGAAGAAACACACATGGTAGGTATTGAGAAAGAATGTGTACTAAAGAATATGCACCAGATACTAAGGTTTGATGTGACCAAACGCCTTACTACTTAAAGTGTGGTCCATGGACTAGCACATCAGTACCATCTGGGAGCATATTAAAAATGCAGAACCTGAAGCCCCACCTTGGACTTAGAGGAAACTTCAAAAGTTAGTGGACAAATGGAAATCAAAGATAAGTGAATTGTTTGAAGATCTCTCCTGTAGAGCACAAAATACACTATAACAAGATCTCCCAGATGATTTTCTTAAAGTATAATGAATTTTGAGAAACATGTGGTAAACACATCCAAGGAGTTGGGTGAGTGCTAACATTATTAACTACAAATGCAAGGTTTAGCAATTCTCCAAACTTTGAGAGCTTCCCTTACAATTTCTCATTGGAGGTGGATATCCTCAACATGTGCCTCCTTCTAGGGGTGCTAGGAGAGGAGTTGATTCCTAGCCAACAAACAAGTAAACAGCTATAACAAAATTCTCACCCCTGAATAACAGCTACTAGAGGATCAGTGATTAGATATTTATGAAACAGAATACTAATATTTATCTTGTGCCAAGACAATACTCTCTTTACATAGCTAACCCATTCAACTTTCATAACAATGTTGAGCTAAACACTTTTATAATCACCATCTCCATTTTACAAATTAGGACATCAAAATAAAGAGAATGACATAGCTTGCTCTAGTCACTCCTTAAAGAAGCTCTGATAGAGTAGTGGATTCGGAAGTTTGAATCTGCTGCTCCGTGGGAGAAAGATAAGACTTTCTGCCCCCATAAAGATTTACAGCCCCAGAAACCCTATATAGGGTCACTATGAGTTGGAATTGACTCTGTGGCATATTGTCATCACCATCACCTAGTCACTCCGTATATAGTAGAACTTGTAATCAAACTTAGGTATTTATTTCCAAAGTCTGGTTGTTAGTCAGTACTCTCCAGTGCTTCCTATGGTGGGGAAGGCAGATAGGGAACTCTTCTAAAATCTTTGATGTCTCATTTAGTAGTTACCTTGACTGTTTAAGCACAAAGTTAGTATTGAATTTTATTATTGTTTCTTTAAGTGGCTTAATTTTATGAGTCAGAACTGACTCGATGGCACTTAACAACAAGCACCAACATTAAATATTTTCAAAAGTTTCTTTCTGAAATGAAATCAATTATTCAGGGCTAAGGCAACACTAATGCAGTTGCTGATAGCACCTTTTGAGCTGAGCCTGGAGGTCAGGTTCACCAGTATACCTGGTCAGAAGCTTTTGGCAGATGGTGTATGTAAAAATGACCTAACTTAAAGCCTTAGAGGCTCCTAGGGAAAGCTGTCAGTGGAGATGTGGAGAAATTGAAGAGAAGCAGGAGCCCTGAACAACCACCCCTGCCCCCCCTCCCCCCCACTGCACCCACCTTGCCAGATACCAGACAGAGTTGCTCACCCTCTCTCTTCAGAGGCATAGCATGCTGGTGCAGATGTTCTTCAAAACCCTTAGAGCAAAGGAGTGCTTTTCTGGCATGAGTGAGTTCCACATGGACCAGACCGACCTGCAGCTGGTTTGTATGATGCAAGCCTAACATCAGAAATAAAGGCAAGTAGAATGAAGTACTCTTAATACTGCCTGCATTTGCTGAAGAACCAAGAGCTCTCCTGTTTGTTATTGTTGTTAGGTGGCATTGAGTTGATTCTGACTCAAAGTGATCATATGCACAACAGAATGAAACACTACCCGGTCCTGTGCAATCCTCACAATCGCTATTATGCTTGACTCCATTTCTGCTGCCACTGTGCCAATTGATCTCATTGGGGATCTTCCTCTTTTTCACTGCCTCTCACATTACCAAACATGATGTCCTTCTCCAGAGACTGGTCCCTCCTCATAATATGTCCTAAGAATGAGCCAGAAAGCCTCGCTATCTTGGCTTCTCAGGAGCATTCTGACTATACTTCTTCCGACACAGATTTGTTTATTCTTCTAGCAGTTCATGGTACTTTTTCTCAATATTTTGCTCCAACACCATAACTCAAATGCATCAGTTCTTCTACAGTCATCCTTATTCACTGTCCAACCTTTATATGCTTATGAGGCTATTGAAAATACCTTGGCCTTTGTCAGACCCATCTTAGTTCTCAGATTGACATCTTTGCTCTGGAACACTTTAAAGAGTTCTTGTGCAGCAGAGTTGCCTAGTGCAATGCATTGTTTTCTTCACTGCTGCTTCCATGAGTGTTGATAGTAGATCCAAGCAAAATGAAGTTTTTGACAACTTCAGTCTTTTCTCCATTTATCATGATGCTATGTATTGGTCCAGTAATGAGATGCAACCCATTTTGAAGGTTGTGGTCTTTGATCTTCATCAGTAAATATTTTAAGTCTTCTTTCCTTTCAGCAAGCAAGGTTGTCTCATCTGCATATCACAGGTTGTTAATAAGTCTTCCACTAATCCTGATACAAGGTTCTTCTTCATGTAATCCAGTTTCTTGTATTATTTGCTCAGCATATAAATTGAATAAGTAGGTGAAAGAATACAACCATGGTGCACACCTTTACTGATTTTAAACTATTCATTGTCCCCTTGTTCTGTTCAAATGACTGCCTCTTGGTCTATGTATAGGTTCCTCAGGAGCACAATTAAGTGTTACGGAAAACCCATTATTCACAATGCTATCATGCTTATCATGATCCACACAGTCAAAAACCTTTGCATAGTCAATAAAGGACAGGTAAATATCTTTGTGGTAATCTCTGCTTTTCATATCCTCCTTTGAATCTGGTTTGAACCTCTGGCAGTTTCCTGTCAGTGTACTATTGCAGTCATTTAAAAATTATCTTCAGCAAAATTTTACCTGCATGTTATATTAATGATATTACCCAATGTTTCCCCTATTCCATTGGATTGCCTCTCTGGAAAAGGCACAAGTGTGGATCTCTTTCACACTTGGCCAGGTAGCTGCTTTCCAAATTTCTTGATATAGATGAGTGAATACCTCCAGTGCAGCATTAGTTTGTTGAAAGATTTCAATTTGTATTCATATCATCAGTTCCTGGAACCTTGTTCTTTGACAATGCTTTTGTTGCACCTTGGACTTTTTCCTTAAGTACTATTGGCTCTTCATCATTTGAGACCTCTTGAAAGGCATGAACAGCAGCTATTTCTTTTTGGTACAGTGACTGAACCTTCCATATCCTTTTGATATTTTCTGCATCATTCAATATTTTGCCTGTAGAATCCTTCAGTAAAGCTGAGCGTGTTCTCCCTGTTTGGCTTTCTAATTCTAGGTGTTTGTACATTTAATTATAAGACTTGACTTTGCCTTCTTGAGCTGCCATTTGAAATTTTCTGTCAGCTCTTTTACCTCCTCATATTTTCCATTTGCTTTAGCATTTCTATGTTGCAGAGCAAGTTTCAGAATCTCTTCTGATGTCTACTTTGGTCTTTTCCTTTGTTCTTGTATTCTTGACTTTCTGCTGTCTTCCTATATGATGTTCTTGATGCCATCCCACAACTCTTTTGACTTTTGGTCATTAGTGTCTAATGTATCAAATCTCTTCTTGAGATGATTTCAAAACTCAGGTGGGTTATGTTCAAGGTCATATTTTGGCTCTCGTGGACTGGTTTTCATTTTCTTCAGCTTCAACCTCAACTTGCTTATGAGCAATTGATGATGTGTTCCAAAGTCTGCCACTGGCTTTGTTTTGACTGATGATATGGAGCTTTCCCACTGTGTCATCCCACAGATGTAGTCAATTTGGTTTCTGTGTATTCTAACTGGTGAGGTCCATGTGTATAGTCATCTTTTATATTGTTTTAAAAAAGTATTTGCAATGAAGAAGTCATTGGTCTCGAAAAATTCTATCATGTGATCTCCAGCATCGTTTCTGTCAACAGGCTATATTTTCCAACTTCTGATCCTTTTTGTTTTCAATCTTTATATTCTAATCACCAATAATTATCAATACATCTTGATGGTATGTTTGATCAATTTCAGCTGGAAGAATTGGGTAAAATTCTTCAATTTCATCATCACTGATGTTAGTGCTTGGTGTTTAAATTTGAATATTAGTGGTATTAACTGGTCTTCCTTATAGGCATATGGATATTATCCTATCACAGACAACATTATATTTCAAGATAGATCTTGAATTTTTTGTGTGTGATGAATGTGACACTATTTCTCTTCAATATGTTATCCCCTACGTAGTAAACCATATGATTTTCAGATTCAAAATGGTCAGTATCAATCCCTTTCAGTTCACTAATTCCTATGATATCAATCTTTAAATGCTCCATATCATTTTTGACAACTTCTAGTTTTACTAGATTCATACCTCCTACAGTCCATGTTCTGATTTTTAATGGATTTTTACATCTGTTCTCATTTTGATTTGTGCCCCATCAACAAATGAAGGTCCCTAAAGTTGGTATTGTGGGTTAATGTGTCAGACTGTAAAGCTATTTGAACTGCAAGGTCGCTGGTTCAAGCTCACCAGCTGCTCCTCAGAAACCCTATACAGGGTCATTATGGGTCGGAACCGACTCAATGGCACTTAACAACAACAACAACAACAACAACAAATCTTTACTCCATTTGCATCATCAGGGTCAACTCTGCTTTCAGGAGGCAACTCTTCCCCAGTCGTAGTTTGAGTGACTTCCAACCTGAGGGGCTCATCTTCTAGCATCTACCTGACAGTATTCTAGTGCTATTCATCATGTTTTAATATTTAATATTCTAGTGCTCTCTGACAGTATTCCACTACTATTCATAAGGTTTTCAGTGGGTAAGCATTTAGAAGTAGTCTGTCTCTCATTCTTCCAAGTCTGTCTTATTCTGGAAGCTCAGCTTAAACATGTCCACTGTGGTTGATCTTGCTGGTATTTGAAATACCGGTGGCCTAGTTTCCAGTATCATAGCAGTATGCTAGTGATGACAGTATAACAAACTGACAGGTGAGTGGTGTGCTCGCTCGCCTATTAACTTGGTGTAACTAAGGGTGGCTGGAGGAGGACTTTCTTCAGGAAAATGCAATGAATGTCTAAGGAGGTTTTGAAGTAGGCAGTTAATTTGCAGCATAAGAAGAATGATTTGATTTCATTGAGCCAAATAGACAAGGAGATGGAAAGCAGTTGTTGTTGTTGTTATGTGCCGTGGAGTTGGTTCTGACTCATAGCGACCTTGTACAGGGTTTCCGAGGCTGTAAATCTTTACAGGAGCAGAAAGCCTCATCTTTCTCCCACGGAACA
>NW_006410075.1:679-1198 GCF_000296735.1 Chrysochloris asiatica | reverse complement strand
TCTTCAGGGTAGCATAATATTCCATTGTGTGTATGTGCCAAAGTTTGTTTATCCATTCTTTTAATTTTTTTTCTAGGATAATTTTTTTTTTTTTTTTTTAAGTTTTTATTGTGAGGTTTACATGGGAGAACATCAGTTTTACATTCATCCTATCATATTTCGTTTTATTGCAATGATTACAATCCCCTCCATGTATCTTCAAATAACCAAAGCATACAACCCATAGGCCTACCCGCTGGCTGTCAGCACACAGTCTCTCTCCCTCCCAGAGTTCAGTGTCCCCAGCTGCTGCATCTGTCCATGTCATGATCTCTGTCTCCATCCCTGCCATCACTGCCTCTCTGGGTAGAGTCCTGCTCGCTGTTCTTCTCACTTGATGGTCCCAGGGACCTCTGCTCCTGGGCTGCAAAATCAATCACTCCCCTCTTTTGTCAAAAAAATTTACCTCAATATTTCCTACCTTCACATTTAGTCCTAATGGCAGTTATTCACAACTGTACCACAAGAGTCTTATCCCCA
>NW_006410075.1:0-579 GCF_000296735.1 Chrysochloris asiatica | reverse complement strand
ATTTCACTCAGCATAATGTCCTCAAGGTTCATCCATGTTATGTGGTGGCTTGCTGCTTCCTTGCTATTCTTCAGGGTAGCATAATATTCCATTGTGTGTATGTGCCTAAATTTGTTTATCCACTCTTTTAGTTTTTTTTCTAGGATAATTTTTTTTTAAAGTTTTTATTGTGAGGTTTACATGGGAGAACATCAGTTTTACATTCATCCTATCATATTTCGTTTCATTGCAATGATTACAATCCCCTCCATGTATCTTCAAATAATCAAAGCATACAACTCATAGGCCTACCTGCTGGCTGTCAGCACACAGTCCCTCTCCCTCCCAGAGTTCAGTGTCCCCAGCTGCTGTATCTGTCCATGTCATGATCTCTTGTCTCCATCCCTGCCATCACTGCCTCTCTGGGTAGAGTCCTGTTCGCCGTTCTTCTCACTTGATGGTCCCAGGGACCTCTGCTCCCGGGCTGCAAAATCAATCACTCCCTTCTTTTGTCAAAAAAATTTACCTCAATATTTCCTACCTTCACATTTAGTCCTAATGGCAGTTATTCACAACTGTACCACAAGAGTCTTATCCCCA
>NW_006410074.1:13435-18017 GCF_000296735.1 Chrysochloris asiatica | reverse complement strand
ATCCATAAGGTTTTCATTGGCTACTTTTTGTAAGTAGGTTTCCAGGTTCTTATTCCTAGTATATCTTAGAATGGAAGATCTGGTAAAACCTGTCCACCACAAGTGACTCTGCTAGTATTTCAAACACTGATGCCATGACTTTCAGCCTTGCAGCAACATTCAACGTGCCATCATATAACAAACTGATAGGTAGGTGGTGGATGTTTGAAATAACCAACCTAAAACCTCACTGCAGTGATGCTCTTTGGCTACCATTAGATTTACCACTCCCATGTAGAAATGTTTATTGTTACCCATGTTTTGAACTTTGCCCATGCTGCATGCTACCTCTTCCAACCCTCCCCTCAAATCACTAAACATTTTGGTTCCTAGAATTCTTTCAAAGAATCTGAGAGCTTTACCAACTCTTGACACCCACCGAAGAATTCTGGGATCCCAAACTCTCTTTCTGTATTACTTTCATATCAATATCAGTAACATTTTGTTTTTTTAATAAGTTTGCATGCACCCTTCTGAGTAACATACCAAACAAACAGGTTGACACCCCACCGTGTACATGCTCACACACTCAGTCATAAAAATCCAGGAAGAAACACTTGGAAATGAAGACAAAAGTGCCTCTCAAGGTCATGTGGTCCAATTTGAGAAGAATGAGGAAACCTTTAAGAGAAGGCAGAGGGGTTTTCTCTTCCTGGAAACAGAGCGAGAGAAAAAAAAAAGAAAAAAGAAAGAAAGAAAAGAAAAGAAAAAGAATAAAATTTGGCACTTTCTCAGCATGGCAGCTGTGCCTGTCTCCACAAAAACACCGTCAAGCAATTCGTGAATTCCTGTTAAATAATTGCTCTTCACATAAGATGACTATTGTGTTCCATCCCTCATTATGAATATCTTGCAGTCTGATTTTCAGCACATTTAATCCTGTTTGAAACAAATTAAACTCTGAAAGCATATGTTACTGTAAAGCCTGAGTCACAGACTGTCACGATATTTTGCAGAAGATTATTCAGCAGCTGTCTTCAAACAGCACTGCAAAAAAGTGACATGGACTAAATGCTTGTTATGTGCTGGAGGCTTTGTTAACTGATGTATGAACCAATCAATGTAAGGGCAGGCCATTGGGAGAGACATGAGTTTTGGATTTAAGGCGTCTAAAAACATGTGGCATCGTCTTTTACCAGATGTGAGATCTAACCTGCTTCCTGGTCTAGAAAATGCAGATAACAGCCACTTTGACTGACCCTCCTCTGAGCAGGTCCAATAGTACTAAAAGTGCTAGGAAAAATGGAGCCCAATCTGCCCATGGCTTTCATGTTTCAGTACATAGCTTTTTTTCCCAGCAGTAGGGTTGACTGATTGTAGGGATAGATGGGACAATGTGAACATGTAGTTATATTTTAATTTAATTTAATTGACCAGATCCCAATAGAAAAAAAGGAGACCTGTATTATCAAGGAGTTTTTAGATATTCATGCTTTATAGCAAGCAAACAAACAAACCCTTTTTATTGTGGATTGAGTGAAGCTTTACAGAGAAGATCACTAGTTTTACATTCAGCAAGTCATATGACTTGTTTTACCTCAATGATTGCAATCCCCTCCATACAACCATAGTTACCTTGCCTCCTCCCTGTGATTCTTATTTCCATTCCACCCTCCTTCCCATCCCTTCTCAATTTTGTCCTTAGGTAAAATTTACCCCTTTTCTCTCAAATGATTGACCATTCCATGGTGAGCATACCTTACTAGTGGTGGGGCTTTTACTATACATCAATCTACTGCTTGGTTGAAAATTAAGCCAAGAGGATGAGTTTCATTCCAGACCTGAAGGGTGGCTGAGAACCAGAATCTTGGGATCCTCCAGTCTCTTCTGGTTTTGTTTTTGTTTAAATCACTTTGAGTTTTGTTCCCCATTTTTTGTGCACTCTGTTCTTCTAATGTGTTCTAAACTGACTTTATAGTGTAATCCCTTTAAAAGCAGTTGGTAGTTAGTAGTAGCCAGGCACCATTTAGTTCTTCTGATCTCAGAGTCATGGTGACGGATGTTCATTGGTCTATTGGACTAGTTGATTCCAAGTGTCTTCAGTTTTCATCTTTCTTCTTTCTTTCTGCATATGGAGAGGTCAATAGTTGCACCAATGGCTGCTCATGAGCTTTTAAGATCCAAGTTGCTACTTGGCAAGGTAGGATGTAGAACATTGTCTTTGTAGACTATCATGCTATGCCAATTGACCATGGTGTCCCTTAAGACTATGGTCCTGAACCCACACTCCCAACAACGGATTGACTTAAGATGTGTAGTAATGTCTAAGAAGTTTTAATCATTTTCAGACATACATACCTGAATTTGAAATTTAACCAAATTGTTATTGTTGTTGTTATTAGTTACTGCCAAGTCAGCTCCAATTTATGAAGACTCATGGGGAAATTTTTTTGCCTTGTCCTGTTCCTACTTCTGTAATTGGCTGTTGTGTCAATCCATCTTAGGGAAGGTTTCCCTCATTTTCATTAACCCTCTGATTTACCAAACATGATGTCTCTTTCTAGTATTTGGTCTTTTCTAATGACATATCCTCTCCACTCATCTGTCAGTTTGTCATACTGGTGTCTTGCATGTTACTGTGATGCTGGAAGCTATGCCACCAGTATTTTAAACACCAGCAGGGTCACTCATGGTGGAAAGGTTTCAGCAGACTTCCAGCCTCACACAGACTAGGGAGAAGGAGAAGCAGGCTACTTCTGAATGTTTAGCACTTAAAACACTATGAGTAGTAGTGGAACACTGTCAGATAGCACCGGAATTTTAAATATTGAAGCATTGTGAATAGCACCAGAATACTGTCAGATCCAGTGTTGGAAGATGAGTCCCTCAGGTTGGAAGGCACCCAAAATACAACTGGAGAAGAACTGCCTCCTCAAAGTAGAGTTGACTGTGATGATGTGAATAGAGTAAAGCTTTCAAGGACCTTCATTTGATGATGAGACACAACTCAAAATGAGGAAAAACAGTTGTAAGCATTCATTACTTAAGGAATGTATGAAGTATGAATCTAGGAAAATTGGAAACTGCCAAAAATGAAATGGAACACATAGAATTCTTTATCCTAGGCATTAGTGAACTGAAATGGACTGGTATTGGCTATTTTGAATCTGACAATCATAAAGTCTACTATGACAAATGAACAGAAATGGCATCACATTCATCATCAAAAGGAACATTTCAAGATCTGTCTTGAAGTCTAATGCTGTCTGTGATGGGATAATATCTATATGCTTACAAGGAAGACCAGGCAATGCCACTATTATTCAAATTTACACACCAACCACTAAAGTCAGTAACAATGAAATTTCTCATCAGTTGCTCTTTGGAAACTCTATATAGGATCACTGTGAGTCAGAACCAACTGGATGGCACTCAACAACAGCAATTAGCTTCTTCAGTCTGAAATTGATCAAACATGCAATCAAGATCTATTGATAATCACTGGTGATTGGAATGCAAAGGATGGAAACAGAAGAAGGATCAGTATTTGGAAAATATGGCCTTGGTGATAGCAATGATGCTGGAGGCCACATGATAAAATTCTGCAAGGCCAATGACTAGCTCATTGTTAATATCTTTTCAAAATAACATAAAAGATGACTATACACATGGACCTCACCAGATGGAATATACAGTAATCAAATTGACTACATCTGTGGGAGGAGACAGTGGAAAACCTCCATATTATCAGCCAAACCCAGACCCAGGGGAGACTGTAGAACAGACCATCAATTGCTTATATGCAAGTTAAGACTGATGTTGAAGAGAGTGAAAACAAGTCCACTAGAGACAAAATTTGGTATTAAATAGATCCCATCTGAATTAAGACATCATTGGAAGAACAAAGTTGATGAATTAGACATTAATGACCAAAGATCAGAACTGTTGTGGGATGACATCAATAACAGCATACCGGAAGAAAGCAAAAGGTCATTAAAAAGACAAGAAAGAAAGAAGAAAAAGATGAAAATGGATGTCAGAAGAGACTGAATCTTGATTTCCAGTGTAGAGATGCTGAAGCAAGTGGAAGAAACGAGAAAGTAAAAAGCACTGACCAGAAAATTTCAAAGGACAGTTCGAGAAGACAACATCAAGTACTATAATGAAATGTGCAAAGACCTGGATTTAGAAAACCAAAAGGGAATAGCACAGCACTTCACAAGCTGAAAGAACTGAAGAAAAATTTCAAGCCTTGACTTGAAATATTGAAGGATCCTGATGTGAAGTTGTAAGGTAAGCAATCTACTGCAAAGTCTATTTGAACTTCAAGGTAGGCAGTTCAAACTCACCAACCACTCTTTGGAAATAGGGTTGCTATGGGTTCAAATGGACTTATTGTCTTTTAACAACAACAACAACATGGGAAAATTTAGAATAATGTAGGAAACATCAAAAGAAGATGGACAGAATACACTGAGCCACTGTACCAAAAAGAAATAGCTGATAACAATCATTTCAGGAGGTAGCATATGATCAAGAACCATTGGTAATGAAGGAAGAAGTCCAAGGTACACTGAGGGATTAGCAAAGAACAAAGCTTCAG
>NW_006410074.1:9533-11270 GCF_000296735.1 Chrysochloris asiatica | reverse complement strand
GGCATAGGGTCATCAAAAAATAAGAAGACCCCCCAATGAGTTGCATTGGCACATGACAGTGGCATGAGATGAAATGTGGCTACAATTGTGCGGATGGTACAGGACCAGGCAGTGTTCCCTTCTGTTGTGCATAGGGTTGCTCTGAGTTGCCACTCACTTAATGGCACCTAACAACGACAACAGTGACATGTCCACAGTAAGCAAGATGAAGTTTCATCATCCTTGCTCCTAAGGAGCATTCTGGTTGTATGTCTTCTAAGACTGTGTTCATTCTTCAGACAGCCCTTAGTATATTTAGTATTCTTTGCCAACACCAAAACTTATAGAAGCTCTACATGGCATTGTAGAACTGACCATAGGTTTTTCTAGATTATGAATCTAGATATGCTATTTATGTGAGGGCTCAGAAATCTTGTTCTGAAAATCAGCCAATTATAATCCGCTGGATTGCAATGGTCTATTTTGCCAACAATCATGGAAATGGTATAGGATTGGGCAGCATTCTCTTCTATTGTGTGGTAACGATGAGTTAAGGGGCCCACTGGATATTAACTAACAACAATTACATACATCTAGATGGTAGCTAACAACAAATAGGTACCATTTTATGTTTTACTGATCACTTATATTCTTGAATATCTACTTCATCAGTCTGTGGTGAGGATTAAAAAAGTCAGCATATATAAAATAGCTGGCATAGTGTTCAAGAAATAGTTGGATTTACTGCTATTTACTGAAGGAGTCCTGGTGTGGCACTGTGGGCTAATGCATCAGACTGTGAAGTCATTTGAACTGCAATGTCAGTGCTTCAAGCTCACCAGCTGCTCCTTGGAAACCCTATACAGGGTCACTATGGGTTGGAATGGACTCAACAGCACTTAAAAACACAACAACAACTGAAAGTCACCAACCTAGCACAGGGAAGAAGAAACAAATTCAGAGTGGCTAGCCTCCTGGACCTGTGTTGCTTCTACTTCAACCATGATACAATCTCCCATACAAAAAGGAAAACCAAATTTGCTCTTCAATATGGGGCACTAGTTTCCCTCAGTTTTATTCTAGTTTGTCTGCTAAATGCCATAGTATGTGTCATATTATAATACTGTTTTATTTGGCCCTTACTATTTACAGTCTTAGCATTTGGTGACATGCAGTTCATAAAAAAAGAAAAAAAAAGTGGCTCAATGTATTTCTCATTTTGATTCAGAACAATGACATTTTACTTGTGCTGATTCATAAACACTTGGACTCGATTAAAGTGTTAGTCTGTAGAAAGAGGCCCAGAATGTGTGCTTTATGCTGAGTATCAGGTGGTGTTTTTGCTGCCTTGGTAACAAGTCTAGATGTGGCACCTGTGTTTCTGTGCAAGCGACTTAATTATTCTGTACAGATGCAGAGCACTGCAGCTCCTTGCAAGCAATGGTCAGCAAGCCCATTACCAGAGGAAACAATATTGGGCTTTGTATGAATTCATATTTTGGGTGGATTGGGGTACGCAGCTCAAATAATCAGTCATTAAATCTCAATCTCTCTTGCTCAGCAAAATTGTTTGTATCACAAATTTATTTTCTATGCTCTTATTTTTAGATAATAATTGCCAAATACACTTTATAATACTTGATGATACTATCTTAAACAGAAGAAAAGTAGACGGTGTTAGAAAGAACATACTGCTATAGTTTTGCATACCAAATTGACAGCTGGTCTTTTTCTGACCATTAAAAAAAAAAAAAAAAA
>NW_006410074.1:0-7431 GCF_000296735.1 Chrysochloris asiatica | reverse complement strand
GATTCGTAACCACTACGCTACCAGAGCTCCTTAAAGTTTAATAGTAAATCGGCATAAATAAACAATTCCATAGAAAGACAAGAAGTTGAATCAAAATAAAGGGAAAAAAAGAAAGTGAAATAAAAGACAGCTACTTTAAGATTACTCAGCATAAGGAACAAAGAAACAAGAAAGGAAGAAAAAAACAAACAAAGCGAAAGGTTACATGGGACACCAAAAGGAACAACAATGGAAATTCCAGAAAAAGAGAGAAAAAAAAGAGTTCAGAAAGAATCTTTGGAGAAATAATGGCAGAAAATACCCCAAATACATTAGTCCTTCCTTATCTGTGACGATGTTTCAAGATTGAAGGTGAAGATAGTATACTGAACCTTATATGTTCTATCTATGATAAGGCTTAATTTATAAATTAGGTACAGTAAAAGATTAACGACAGCAACTAATAACAGAATGGAGCAATAATATACTGTAATAAAAGTTACAGGAATGTAATCTTAGCAACCTCTAAAAGAATTTTTTTCTTTCTTATGCCTTTTCACTTAAAGAAAGCACTTTTCAACTTATTTTTGGCATATATCAGCATCACTACTCTTGCACTTTGGGGTTATTATGAAGTAAAATGTGGGTTACTGGACACAAGAATTGTAGTATTTCAACATTTGTCTTGAAGGAGATGAAATTCAAGAGTAGAAGTTATGGGGGGTATATTTGGAGACACCTTGGGGACAGATCTTGTTCTAAATCTCCTTATTTAGAAGCTAAGTATCCTTAGATCTGTCATCGAATGTATTAGTTAGTTTTCTCAACTGGAGAACAGAGACCAGTTCCACTCCATAGGGTTGCTGAGATGTGCTCAGTTATTACTGTGGTGCCATAGGATGAGCGCTGGACTGCTAACCACAAGGTTGGCAGTTCAACCTACCTACCACTCCTCGTAAACCCTATGCAAGGTCTCTATGAGTCAGAATTGACTTGATGACATTTAACACCACCAACAACAATGACGATTAGTTTTTTTCTCACTTTTTCAAGAGTAAATGGATGTGAATTTATAGTCTTCTACTTTTACTCTGTCTTGCTGATCTGAAAGGAAAGAGATCAGTTTGCTCTGATTGCCAAGACTGGAACCATTCTGGAAATATTCCCCACGTTCTCTGACCTTTCCCGACCTCTTAGCCATTTTTATTTTATAATTTGTTTATTTGTTGTTGTTGTTGTTGAGACTGTATACAGCACAACATACATCACTGTGCAGCAAGTTCTACCTGTACCGTTCAGTGACATTGATGACATTCTTCAAGTTGTGCAAACATTCTCACCCTCCTTTGCCAAGTTGTTCCTCCTCCAATACCATAATCGTACTGCCCCCAAATTTACTATTTAACTTGTTTAGTTGAGGTTGTCAATTTGATCCCATATTTGTTGTTGTTGCTGTTAAGTGCTGCCAAGTGAGTTATAACTCATAGCAACCCTGTATAGGATTTCTGAGGAGTGGCTGGTGAGTTTGAACCACAGATCTTGTGGCCCAGTGCTTATCCTACAGCTCCATACCAGGAGTCCTATTGTTGTTGTAGTTAAGTACCGTGGAGTTGGCTCTGACTCACGGTGACCCTGCACAGGGTTTCCAAGGCTGCAAATCTTTACGGGAGCAGAAAGACTCATCTTTCTCCCGGCGGAACAGCTGGTAGTTTCGAACTGCCAACCTTGAGGTTAGCAGCCTGATTTGTAACCACTATACTACCAGAGCTCCTTGTAGATAGATATTAAAAGAACACAACAGAATCCTCAAGGCAGACATTCTTTATTCCAGTCATTGTTGTAGAATAAAATTGCAGTCCCAAATGTTCCTATGGCTTGTTTCTAGGCATTTCTTAAAGAAAAGATGAAAAATGGGGCAGTGCTTCCCTCCCACTTACTCCTGCCTATGATAATTTTATCCATCAGGCATGATGATGATGGTTTTCCCATGAAACCTGGAGGACCTCTAAGTCCTTCATAATTCAGTGTGCCAGGTAGCCACCACCGATTAATCTGAGTTATTGTTCAAGTTGAAGAGCTGACCAAACAGTCCTACAGGAAAAGTCGACACAAATTTGGACACAGGGAACTTGACTCAGAGATGTTTACACAAATAGTTTTACTTTTTTATTCAAGCACAGTGAATTTAAATGACTTATTGATTATTCAAATTGGTTGTAGAACCATAATTAAAATTTAGGATGCTAGATTTCAAAATTGGCACTCTTCGTTCTAACTAAAACATGTTTGCACATGAAAGAATAGCCTCCCTAGAAATTGGTGGCCACAAAAAAGTGAGTTTGGAGTCTTTGTAGACCTATCTAGCCAAAGACTAGATGATGGCAGATAGGAGAGTTTGGATGGAATTTAAACATCAGTTGGGATGTTGGATCAAATGATCTTTGAGATGTCTTCCAGGACTCTGAGTCGAAGAATCTCCTTACAGGGTTATTTAAGAATGTCATTTCCTAAACAAGACATGTCTCAGGAAATAAGTTCCATGCCTGGAACTCATTTGTAATTAGGCATTAAATATCCTAAATAACATTTGGATTAATTAATTTTTTTGTCTGGCTTTATGAAATGCATTAGTCTTTCAGACTGTGTTAGTATGACATTGTGCTCCTCATAAGGTTTTAGTAAATTTGTGCAAATTCTGAAATTTGAAAAATAAGAATCACTGCATTTTAAAGTCAAAGTGCTTCTAAATATTTCACCAGATACCATAATTTTGGGCAGAGGAGGGTAGGAAAAAGCAAATCTTATTCATCACCCAAGTTTCCATTTAAAAATGATCTATAAGAAAGTTGACAATTTGAGAAAATTCTAGAATACAAGATTTCAGACATGCACATCTGTCCATTTTTGACAACAATGAATGCTAAGTAGATTTCCAAGCTTTTTTTATGGGTATCAAAGTGATGTTCTTATTGAACCTTAAAAGCCATAGTGAACTTCCCTTGTTTCCTACCTTCCCCCTTGCAGCGCTGTAAATCTAACTTCTGCCCGTCCTATTGTCCAGAAAAAAGCAGCCATATTGTGCTGATTGCTATTAAATTTAAGCAGAAAGGGAAAGACACAAATGTGGAAGCCCATCTTACCAGCAGGGATGCCACTATCTTTTATTTTGCATTTTGGGAGGGTCAGAAAGTCGTGACAGGCATCTGACCTCTGATAACCTCTTCTGTGCTTCTGTGTGCAGTTTTTTGGGGAAGAACTTAATTAAATACAATTGAATTTCCCTGCTAACATTGCTGCTGAAAGGATTTCTTTTAGATGGCATGGTGTTTGCTGGTGAGGAACAAACAAAAATGCTTCTTTTGTTCCTCAAAGAAAAGTTAGCATATGTTAGTTAAGGATTTGTGATTTCTTTTGACCAGATTGGCAGGTCTCTAAAAATTCAATGGATCTTCTGAAATGATAACAAAAATAAAATGTGCAATATGTAGTTAACTAAAACCCAATGTTTTCTTCTTATTATTTTTAATAATTGTTGTTCAGGTTGTTATTTTTAAGAGTTTATTATGATTCTCAAATACTCAAATACAAATTGCTATGGCCTATGATCACTAATTTGGAATTATGTTGCTAGTATTTGGCCACACAAAATATAACTCTTGAATTTTCCATTTATCATTGGAATAAAAGAGTCTCCAGTAGATATGTTGTAGTACATATTGTTAGACAACTGATAAAATAGTAGTTGACAAAGAATTTGCAATTTTTGCTTATGAATAGTGTATTGTGCATATTAATTGTGGAATAAGAAACTTTTCTGAAAGTTACACTTTAATAAGCAAGTAAAATAACTGCATGAATATATGGGTTAAAAACATATTTGACTGTTACTATTCTTGGACTTCTGAAATCAGTTTGACAATTAGAAACTGAGGAATCCATTTTAAGTCATCATGTACACAAAAGGTTATTTTGTTAAGTTTGTCTTAGTATTTATTTTGAAAGGATCAGGTTTGTGTCTCCTTAGATTCAAAGACTCTTTTAATCCTAGATGATTTTGTTTTCCTTGAAGAGAGGATTAGAATTAGGAATTGATGCTTTTGAATTTAAAGTTGACCATTGTGTGAGCTAAGCCCACTTCCTCACCTCCACACCCCCTTCCTCTGCTTCTGTGCTTTCCCAGGTCCTCTAATTATTTAGGGGGAAAGAAAAATTCAACACTTGACCTCACTGCCCTGTCTGGCTTCTATCCCATCTCTTGTTCTCCATTCATAGTTAAACTCCTAAAAGTTGTGTGTACTACAGCCACAGACTTTATTTCCGCTCCACTCTTTTTCTGGAATCTAGCTTCTAAGTTCACCCCTGTATTGGAAATCTCCAGCTGAAGTCACCAATGATCAGAGACACCATGTAAGGCTGAAGGGTTCTGCTTTACACAAAAGTTCCAGACCAAGGGTGTAAGTGAAGATTGAAATTCAGGTGCTTTGCTAACTAGACTGTAACTGCCCAGAGGGGAGTTTTTGTTTTTCTTTTCCTTTTGAATCTCTTCCCAAAGACTTTAGAACTAGCAGTGACTTTATCAAGAATTACCTTGGTCTAATTTTAGCCTTTTCAGTATGATCTTATTTTTCAAAATCCAGACTTTTAAAAAGATGGTAATTAAGCATCTCGTCAAGAGTGAAATAATCAGTTATTTGTTGTTGTTGGCTGTTGTCAAGTCAGTGACCCCATGCACAAAGGAACAAAATGAGGTTCAAGCTGGATTCAGAAGAGGATATGGAACGAGGGATATCATGCTGATGTCCAATGGATCTTGGCTGAAAGCACAGAATATCAGAAAGATGTTTACCTGTGCTTTATTGACTATGCAAAGACTTTTGATTGTGTGGATCATGACAAGCTATGGACAACATTGTGAAGTATGAGTATTCCAGAACACTTAATTGTATTCATGAGGAATCTGCACCTGGACCAAGAGGCAGTTGTTCGTATAGAACATGGGAACACTGAATGTTTTAAAATTAAGAAAGGTTTCTGACAAGGTTGTATTCTTTCACCATACTTATTCAACCTGTATGCTGAGCAAATAATACGAGAAGCTGGGTTCTATGAAGAAAAATGTGGCATCAGGATTGGAGGAAGACTCGTTAACAACCTGCGATATGCAGATGATACAACCTTGCTTGCTGAAAGTGAAGAGGACTTAAAATATTTACTGATGAAGATCAAAGATCCCAAACTTTGGTATGGATTACATCTCAATGTAAAGAAAACAAAAATCCTCACTACTGGACCAATAAACAACATTCTTATCAATGGAAAAAAGATTGAAATTGTCAAGGACTTCATTCTTCTTGAATCAACTATCAACACTTATGGAAGCAGCAGTCAAGAAATCAAAGGATGTATTGCATTAGGCAAATGTGCTGCACAAGATCTTTTTTAAAGTGTTGAAGAGCAAAGATGTCAGTTTGAGGACTAAGGTGCTCCTGACCCAAGCCATGGTATTTTCAATAACCTCATATGCATGTGAAAGCTGGACAGTGAGTAAGAAAGACCAAAGAAGAATTGGTGCTTTTGACTTATAGTGTTGGAGGAGAATATTGAAAGTGCCATGGGCTGCCAAACACAGATCTGTGTTGGAAGAAGTGCAACCAGAGTGCTCCTTGGGCAAAGTTCGTCTCTCATATTTTAGACATATTGTCAGGAAGGACCAGTCACTGGAGAAGGATATCATGTTTGGTATGGTGAAGAGTCAGAGAAAAAGAGGAAGACCTTCAGCGAGATGGATTGGCAAAATGGCAGCATCAATGGGCTCAAGCGTGGCAACAATTGTGATGTTGGCCCAGGATCGGGCAGTGTTTTGTTCTGTTGTGCACAGGGTCACTATGAGTCAGTACTGACTTGATGGTATCTAACAAGAACAACTGTCACCATTTCTGCAGTTGCCACTTTTCTAGGTAGGAATCTCATACTCTACTCATAGTCTTCTTTCTTGATGGTCCCGGGATTGTCTGTTCCTTAAATGAAAGATTAACTGCTCCCTATGTTTAGTTACACATCTTCTACAATTACAGTTGTGATGATCACAATGGATCCTGTTAACAGTTACTCACAATTGAAACATAAAATCCTATCACTATCATTCCTTATCCTCTTTCACCATATCCATCTGGAAAAGAGGAAAGCTATTCAGTGGGGATTCTGTCTTTTCCGCCTCATTCTGAAACTGAGCACACTCATGAAAGCTTGTAAGCCAGCCACTTCATGCCTTTATTGTTGTTGTTGTTATGTGCCATGTAGTCTGTTCTGACTCATAGCCGCCCTGTACAGGGTTTCTGAGGATATAAATGATTATGGAAGCAGAAAACGTTATCTTTCTCTTATGGAACAGCTGGTAGTTTCGAACTGCTGACTGTGAGATTAGCAGCCTGATTCGTAATCACTACACTACCAATAATTAATGCCTAAATTGCCTGTCCCTATCAATCCAGTACCCTAAGGATACAAAGCTATTACCTGATATGAAAATTCTTCCATTTGAGCTGAAATTTTGAACAACTGCATCCATACGCAAAACTCTAGATCTAGTTCATCAAATGGTAGCAATTTGTACACTTGTTCACAATATCAAACATATTTATCTTCATCTGGTCGAGTTCTGGTCAGCTAGCCATCTAAACTAAGTTAAATGGGCACTGGCTTTAAGTTTGGGACTTTATGCACACCTCCCTGCAGCTCCTCCTTTACTCTCTCTCATCTCAAGGTCAACAGGTGCCAGTGGAACATGGTTAAATTCAGCCCATGTTTTCATTGCTGCATTGCCTCCACTTCGACTCACAAGTATGCCCAGATGGTCACTAGCAAGCATACTAGATTGCTTGTGGGTTCCCTTTGAGTTTCAGTTCTAGAAGGGGATTTTCCCTGATGGGCTGATTTTTCTTGACTTGATGCCTCCAATGCAAATAGCTTGCTTGAAATTCAAACAGCCAAACAGGATGATTTTTTTTTTTTTCCCCTCCCCTGCAGGTCTTTTTCCAATAAGAATCTTCTGTTCTCCCAGCAGTTTTGGAGTTTTGGGTTGGTCTGTGTCTTTTCAAGAGGGAATGTCCCAACTCAGGAAGTTCTGGGTGGGGCTCAAGATTCTACTGAAGGTGCCATCCTCTATAAAGGTTTAACAAGAAGCCTATTTCCCTGGGCAACTTCTAACTCTCCTTTTAGCAAATCCAATCAGTTATGGAATAAAGGCAGACTTACAAGCTTTCTGTAATCATAATTCCCAATATTCATCTCTATCACATATAAATATTTATTTTATATTAGTGGACAGGGGAAACCAGTATTCATAAGACAGTCAAACACATAAACATTTTTCCTCTCCTTTACTCATTCAGCCTATGTCTCACTCCGTGTATCTACTCACAGAACACTGTTGTTCCAAGGTTGTGTATAAAT
>NW_006410073.1:16623-17154 GCF_000296735.1 Chrysochloris asiatica | reverse complement strand
TAGTCAGTCACAAAAGGAGAAATACTGCATAGGGCCATTATTGTAAAAGACTAAGAAAAAGAACCCACCCAAAAGAGGGGAAAAACCAAAAACTATATATAATTGCTGATCATCGGGATGTGTGGGATGAGAGGAGGGGAGGGTGGGAAGGGAAGATCGAGCACAGGGTAGGGAATACACACAGGAATGCTTGGGTGCTTGGTGGGTGGGGGTCACTGGCAATACACAAGATGTGGGAGGGGAATAGAAGAACAAGGTGAATGGGAGAACAGTTAGGCAGGTTCTCATGGGCTAAGTGGGACAGAGGTAAATGATGATGTATGCACAACCTTGGAATAACAGGGCCTTGGGATACAGGAATTGAGACATGATCTGAAAGGGTAAAAGAGGGGAATAATGTTAGGATGCTTGGCTGTCTTTTGAGTCTTGGTTTCCCTTGCCTGTCATTGTGAAAGAGACAATTGAGGAGGTAGAGGGGAGGAGTAGCCAGAAATGTCACTATAGAATGCTTATAAGCCTGTCTTCAGGCTA
>NW_006410073.1:11037-14337 GCF_000296735.1 Chrysochloris asiatica | reverse complement strand
TTAATGAAAAAAACCCAAAGCTACTTTTCAGTTCTGGGCATTAAACCACAGCACCTCACCAGGATTCCAGTCTTCCTTGTAGGCCTATGGATATGATCTTATCACAGACAGCATTGCACTTCAAGACAGATCCCAAAATGTTCTTTTTGATGATGACTAAGGTGCCATTCTTCTCCAATTTGTCACTCCTGGCATAGTAAAGTATGTATTTGTCATATTCAAAATGGTCAGTATCAGTCCATTTCAGCTCAATAATGCCTAAGATACCAATATTTATGTATTCCACTTCATTCTTGACAACTTCCAATTTTCCTGGGTTCATACTTTGTATATTTCATGTCCTGATGATTAATGGATGATTACAGCTATTTCTCCTCATTTTCAGTTATGCTCCATCAGCAAACGAAGGTCCCTCCTGGAGGTTTTACCCCATTTGCATCATCCTGGTCAACTCTACTTGGAGGAGACAGTTCGTCCTCAGTTGTTTTTTGAGTGCCTTCCAACCTGAGGTGCTCCTTTCCAGCACTGTATCTGAGAATAATCTAGTGTTCTTCATCATATTTCAATATTCAATATTCTTGTGCTATCTGACAACGTTCCACTGGTATTCATGAAGTTTTCAGTGACTAAATACTCCATAGTATTCTGTCTCTCATTTTTCCTAACCTGGAAGCTGAGCTGAAACCTATCCACAATGAGTAACACTGCTGGTATTTAATGTATGGGTAGCATAGCTTCCAGAATCATAGCAACACTCAAGCCACCATAGTATGATGAACTGACAGACAAGTGTTCTTTTTCCATCTAAGTTCCTAATTTATTCTATTTCCCATCTCAATGTTTAAGCAATGGAAAATGGAATTGATCACAATTGGATAAACTATTTGAACTGTCTAATAATTCTGGGTGTTAATAATTCTGTTAAATGAATGAAAAAGAGAATTATTCAGTGCTACATTCATTATTGGTCAAACTACATTGAGAAGCACTCTTGGAACCTAGGTACTATTATAAATTCATGCTGAGTGTCCAGAAAAACACAGAAACTAAGGATATAAATTAGAATTAATGTCATCTTAAATGCAACTGACTTATATAATTCTAGATCATTCGAGAATTCTTCCCAGCTTGGTTCATCAGGCCCTGTACTTACTGAATTCGTGTTTCTGGCCATGAAGGATCAAGCGTGAACCTAAATCTATCATTTACTCCAATGACCAAACCATGAGCTTAACAATTGTGCAGACTGGGCTGGCATGCAATCGATACCATCACACAATGCCCATACGAAAAAGGGCCACATGCTTGGTTTTATGCTTTGTTGTCACTAACTTAAGGAGCCCCAGTGTTACTTTGCATTAGGCTCTGGACTGCTAACCACAAGGTCAGGAGTTCAAATCCACTTGCTGCTCCAAGAGAGAAAGATGAAGCTGTCTGTTCCCTTAAAGATTCACAGTCTCTGAAAGACAATAGAGCAGTTTTACTCAGTCCAACCGAGTCACAATGGGTCAGAATTGACTCAGTGACATAGGGTTTGCTTTGGGTTTTGTCACTGTCTTGAAATACTTTAAAAATGTTAAAAAGACTCTCAAGGTTTCACTTTGCAGTGGACCCTGTGAATCATGGAACAGATGACTGGTTATCTGTTATTGGTTATCTGTTATCTGGTTATTGGTTATCATGGAACAATGGTGCTGCATATGCCTTTATTCTCTTCTGTACAAAGGTCTAGGAAAGGCTACGGGTGGCCTGGTTCTGTATGTTGGTGGTGTTAAGTTCCTTCAAGTCAGTTCCCATTCATAGGGACCTTGTATATGGCTTTCTGAGGGGTGGCTTGTGGATTTGAACTACTCACCCTGGAGTTAGCAGTTCAATGCTTATCCTACAGCACCACAGCATGTAATGTATTCCTAAGCACAACACTGGTGGTTCAAACCCTCAGTTGCTCCATGGGAGAAAGAGGAGGCTTTCTGCTCCCATAAAGATTTACAGCCTCAGAAACCCTGTATAGGGTTACTGTGAGTCAGAACCAGCTCAACAGCACTTAACAACAACAACAATATAAATGAAAAAATCTTTGGTCAAAAGTAACGAACTGCTTTTGAAAGCAGATTCTGTAATGTGTTTTTATCATGTAAGGATTTTACAGACATTCAGGGGCCCATTGAAGTCATTGAAATAAATGTGAATGTGGTTCCCTAAATTGTTGTTGTAGTGAAGTGTCCTTGAGCCAGTTCCAACTCATAGTAACCCTGCATAGGGTTGCTGAGGAGCAGCTGGTGGGCTTGAACCACCAACCTTTCGGTTACCCGTGCTTATCTTACAGTGCCACACGAGGACTCCAGGGTCCCTCAGTAAACTACACTATATCTGCCCCCTATGTCCATCTCCTATCATTACATCACTGTGTAATTCCTCAAATTCCCCAATTTATTTTGCCTTAGAAGACCTACATCTAAATGGAGAAGGCAGATTCTTATACACTACAATTTGTAATTTGATGTGGGAGCAAAGTAAATGAGGGTCTTTAGATGAAATATTACAATCTACCCTCAGATTTCTTATTCAAACAGCTAGAAGTGAATTTTCACAATTTGAAGTTTCTTCTCATGAAGTTAAGTTACTGGCATCTCCCAACTTTCCTCCAAAGAAATGTGGCACTTAAGATATCCCTAGTTCTTAATACCACCCAGGGAGATAGAAAACTCTGCAGAAAACTGTTTTCTGTCACAATTACAATGGACCTGCATATTTTAGCAATTTCAGCCAGATTATGTATTCTGACCAGTCTGGCCATTGACCAGTTGCTCACCCCTATCAATTGCATAAGCATTTAACTTGTCACATTAAATTACAAAGGTAACAAAAGTTTAAGAAGGTTACAAAAGATTTAATCCCCCACTGAAGACAAAAGGAATATTATAGAAATACATAGAGAAGTTACCTTTCTCTGTGGCCCAATTTTGTTGAGAATCTATCTGGAATATTCTTCTAAAAAATATGCTTTCATGAGGTTTAAAAGATGTAAGATCCAACAACCAGTAAGAATCAATATGGGTTATCATTCCTGTGTCTGCCAGCTGAAAAGAGGATCCAAACCAAACCAAACAAGTTTTTCCCAGCTCTGCAGCCGCAAGTGTTACAGAATACAGCTGCTACAGAGTTTTCATGGGTATGATTTTTCAAAACTAGATTACAATGTCTGTCTTCCAATAAGCCTCTTAGTGGGTTTGAACAGCTGTAGAACATGAAATCTGAAGGGTTTTTGCCTGTGAAGGACAAAACTTCAACCAGACAAAA
>NW_006410073.1:8723-9972 GCF_000296735.1 Chrysochloris asiatica | reverse complement strand
TCAACACTTTAAAGAGGTCTTGTGCACTAGATTTGCTTAATGTAATGCATCACTTGATTTCCTGTCTGCTGCTTCGATGAATGTTGATTGTATATCTGAACAAACTGAAATTGTTGATAACTTATCTTGTCTCTATGTATTATGATGTTACTTCTTGGTCCAGTTGTGAGGATTTTTGAGGTACAATCCATACTGAAGATTGAAGTCTTTGATCATTATCACTAAGTATTTTAACTCCTCTTTGATTCCAGCAAGCAAGGTATCATCTGCATATGGTAGGTTGTTAATGAGTCTTCCTTCAAATCTGATACCACATACTTCTTCAGACAATGCAGGTTCTCTAATTATTTGTTCAGAAAACAGATTAAATAGTGTGGTGATGGTTGTGTGTCTTAATGTTAGACTTTCATGACTCTGTATAAGGTTTCTGAGGCTGTAAATTTTTATAGGAGTAGGAAGCCTCATCATTTTCCCATGCAGTGGCTGACCTTAGAATCTATCTTCAAATGGTTAGTAGGCCCATTTGTAACCCACTCTGTTGGCAGGGCTCCTTACAGATTGAGTGAGTGGGGTGAAAGAAAACAACACTAGTGCACTCATTACTTGATTTTAAACTATTCAGTATTGTTTTGCTCTGTTCGAACAAATGCCTCTTGTCTATGAACATGTTCCTCATGAGCATAATTAGGTGTTCTATAATACTCATTCTTTGCAATGCTAGCCATAGTTTGCCATGATCCATACAGTCCAAAGGGTTTGCATAGGCAATAAGGCAGAAGTAAACATCTTTCTGGCATTCTTTGCTTTCAGTCAAGATCCATGTGGCTTTGGCAAAGATATCCTTTATAGCACTGTAGGATAAACACTGGATCTCAAGGTCAGTTTAAACCACAGATTAGTGGTTCAAGCTCACCAGTCACTCCTCAGAAATCCTGCACAGAATCACTATGAGTCGGAATTGACTCAAAGGCATTTAACAACTACAGCAATTCCAAATCCATTTCTGAATGTGGCTTGAATTTCTGGGAGTTCCTTCTCAATGTACTTACTGTTGCAGCCCTTTTTGAATTGTCTTCAGCATCATTTTATTTGCATGTGATATTACTGATATTGTTTGATGATTTCTACATTCCACTGGTTCACCTCTCTTTGAAATTAATGCAAAGATAGATCTCTTCCAATAGGTAACAGTTTTTCAAATTTTATGGCATAGATGAGTGAGCATCTCCTATGCTTTCTTCAGTTTTTT
>NW_006410073.1:6021-6593 GCF_000296735.1 Chrysochloris asiatica | reverse complement strand
AGACCCTCAGGCTAGAAAGCACAGAAAATGTGACTCGGGGAGAGCTGACTCCTTAAACGTGAGTGACTGTAATGACATGAATGGAATAAAGCTTTCAGGACACTGATGAGTCACGCTTCAAAAAAGGAGGAGAAATAGCTGTAAGCATCCATTAAAAATCAGAACATGAAAGTACAAAGTATGAATCTAGGAAAATTGCAAGTTGTCAAAAATGATATGAAACACATAAACTATGATATTCAAGGCATATGTGAGTTAAAATGGACTGATATGGGCAATTTTTATCCAACAATCTCATGGTTTATTGTTCTGGGACTGACAAATTGAAGAGAAATGGAGTTCCATTCATCATTTAAAAAGAATATGTCAAGATCTATCTTGAAGCATAATACTGTGATAGGATAATATCCATATGCTTACAAGGAAGACCAGTTAATACCACTACCATCCAAATGTATGTACCAATCGCTAGCCAGTGATGATGAAACTTAAGAATTCTACCAACTTACTCAATGTGAAATTGATCAAACATGCAATCAAGATGTATTGATGTTGTTGTTGTCAGGTGCCAT
>NW_006410073.1:2605-3271 GCF_000296735.1 Chrysochloris asiatica | reverse complement strand
GTAGTGAGGAGGTTGAGAAGATTGCAGGATACAATAGACTGTCTTAAACATAGGGAAACCTTAATAGACTATAGGGTAACCCCAAAGAAAATTAACATTTCACAAATTATGATGAAAATGAAGAGCCGAGCAGAACAAGGAAACATTAAAACTAAGAAGAAACCAACAAGAAATAGCACAAAAAACGTGAACTCAGCACAAGAAGGCATACAGAACAAAGGAACAAACAGCACAACAAAAAATTAACATAATGACAGCAGTTAATCCATAACTATTGATAATCATTACACTGAATGTCATCGGATTAAATGCACCAGTGAAGAGACAGAGAGTGGCTGAATGGATAAGAAAAAACCCTTCAATATGCTGTCTGCAAGAGACACACCTTACATACAAAGACAAAAACAGAGTAATAGTTAAAAGATGGGGGAAAAATATATATCAAGTTAACAGCAATAAAAAATAAGCAGGAGTGGCAATACTAATCTCTGATAAAATAAATTTTTGGCAAAAACCAGCAAGAGATAAACAAGGACACTATCTCATGATTAAAGGATCAATTGAGCAAGATGACATAAACATAATTAACATCTATACTCCAAATGAAAGATCACCAAGATATATAAAGCAAACCCTACTAGAGCTGAAGAAAGAAATATATAAATC
>NW_006410073.1:0-852 GCF_000296735.1 Chrysochloris asiatica | reverse complement strand
GTCTGTTCAACAGATGGTGCTGGCAGAATTGGAAAGCAATACACAAAAGATTGAAATAAGACCTTTACCTCACACCCTATACAAAACTAACTCAGCATGAATTGAAGACCTAAATGTGAATCCCAGAATTATGAAGGCCATCAATGAAAAACAAGGGCCAAATGTGAGGGCTCTAATACAGGGCATACACAGACTACCAAACGTTTTGAAAATTACACAAACAAAAGTAGAAAAAATAGATGCTTGAGACATACTAAAAATTAAACTTATGTACATCAAAAGACTTCATCAAAAGAGTAAACAGGCAGCCCTTAGAATGGGAAAAAATCTTTTGCAATGACACATCAAACAAATGACTGATTTCCAAAATATATAGGAACCTACAACACCTCTACAAGAAAAGTACAAATAACCTAATTTAAAAATGGGAACAGGACATGAATAGACACTTCACCAAGGAGGAGATCCAGGCAGACAACAAACAAATGCAGAAATGTTTACAATTGCTAGCCATTGTTGTTGTTAAGTGCCATCGAGTCAGTTCTGACCCATAGCGACCCTATATAGCATTTCCTAGGAGTGACTGGTGAGCTTGAAATACCAACCTTGTAGTTAAAATGGCTTTGCAGTCTGGCACATTAACCCACAGTGCCACACCAGTACTCCTGAGAGAGATGCAAACCAAAACAACAATGAGATATCATCTCACACCAGCAAAGATCAAAAAAGTAGAGGACAATAAATGTTGGTGAGGACATAGAGATGTGAACTGGGACCCTCCTGCATTGCTGGTGGGATTGCAAAATGGTTCAACCTCTCTAGAAAGTAATACGGTGCTTCCTCAGAAGGTTG
>NW_006410072.1:18141-19381 GCF_000296735.1 Chrysochloris asiatica | reverse complement strand
TGCTCTTCTCCCTTGATGGTCTTAGGTACCTCTACTCCTCGACTGCAAAGTCAACCACTCTCCTCCATTTGCTACAAAACCTCTACCTTTACATTTCCAACCCTCACAGTCAGTCCTAATAGCAGTTATTCACTATTTTGCCACATGAGTGTTATCCCCATCTCCTTTCATCAGCCCTGCCCAGACAGATTGGATACTACTCAGTGGAGATTCTACCTTTCTCCATGCCCTCTGGATCTAGGTTCCTTCTTGAAAGCTAGTAAGCCAGTCACTGCTTGCCTTTGTAGCCCTGCATTTTGGGTAGCCAATGCCCAAATTGCCCATCCCTGTCTACTTTGTGTATGGAGGGGGTGGGAATGGTTCACACTATAAAGATTTAGTCCCTCTTTTGAGCTATTGCATTTTTGTATGTTGATCTTATGCCCTGCCACTTTGCTGAATTATCCAATGAGGTCTAGTAGCTTTTTTACTGAGTCTTTGGGGTTTTTTATATATAGGATCATATTGTCTGCAAATAGAAAGAGTTTTAATTCCTCTTTTCCAATTTGGATAGCTTTATTTTCCCTATCTTGCTGTATGTTGTTTTTGTTGTTGTTAGGTACCATCGAGTTGTTATTGATTCATAGAGACCCCATGCACAACCGAACAAAACACTGCTCCATCCTGGGTAAACCTCACAATTGTTGCCACGCTTGAGCCCATTGATGCTGCCACTTGGCCAATCCATCTCGCTAGGGGTCTTCCTCTTCTTCTCTGACCCTTCACCTTACCAACATGATATCTTTGTCCAATGACTGGTCCCTCTTGACAATATGTCTGAAGTATAAGAGATGAAGTTTGGCCATCCTGGCCTCCAAGGAGCACAGTGGCTGTACTTCTTCCAACACAGATTTGTTGGTTCTTTTGGCAGCCCATGGCACTTTCAATATTTTCCTTCAACACTGTAACTCAAGAGCATCAATTCTTCTATGGTGGTTTTCCTATTCACTGTCCAGCTTTTGTATGCATATGAGCTATTGAAAATACCATGGTATGGGCCAGGCACACCTTAGTCCTCAAGTTGACATCTTTGCTCTTTAACACTTTAAAATGGTCTTGTGCAGCATATTTGCCTAATGCAATAATACCTTGTCTTGCCATATAGCTTTGGCTAAGACTTCCAGCACAATATTGACTAGGAGTCATGACAAGGGGCATCTTTGTCTGGTTCCTGTTCACAGAGGGAAGGCTTTCAGTGTCT
>NW_006410072.1:15083-17926 GCF_000296735.1 Chrysochloris asiatica | reverse complement strand
TCATGATATTTTGTTTTGTTTTTTGAAGTGCTGCTGGATTCTGTTGGCTAGGATTTTGTTGAGAATTTTTTCATCTGTGTTCATGAGGGATATTGGGCTACAATTTTCTTTCTTAGTGATGTCTTTCCCTGGTTTTGGTATGAGGGTTAAATACCATGGGTTCTTGATCATATGTTACCACTTTAAACAGTTAAGAACTGACCAATTAATTTTGATATGTGTTCCATCTTCTTTTGATTCTTCTTGCATCAGTCAATGTTTTGTTCACAAAAACCTTCAAAATCCTAAGTCTAAGCTTGAATATTTTTTTCCAGGTTATCTTCCTTTAATCCAGTTAATCAGTTGTCATTAAGTCAATTTTGTCTCATGAAAATCCCATGAGAACTAGAGTAGAATTGTGCTCTATGGGATTTTGAATGTATGCCTTTTTTAAGAAGTAGATCATCAGGCTTTCCTTCCAAGATGACTTTCAGTGGACTAAGACTACCAACATTTGAGTTAGCAACTCAGATTATAAATAATTGCTTTTAAAGTTTTACTTACATTTCTCATCTATATGATAAAATATTTGAGAATTTTAACACCTTGGTCTCTAAAATACATTGCTGTTAAGTCATAGATAGCTCATTGTGACCCCATGTGTTTACGCAATTGTACATCACAGGATTTTCTTGACCATAAGCTTTATGGGTAGACTGCATGGTCTAGTGGTTAAAATGCTCAGCTACCAACTGAGAGGTCAATGATTTGAACCCACCAACCATTCTGTAGGAGGAAAATGCAGTAGTCTGCTTTTGTAGATTTATAGCCTTGGAAATCCTTTGGGGACATTTCTACTTTGTCTTATATGATCATTATGAGTGGGCTTTTGGTTGTGTAATTAAAAAAAAAAATCTTATTCTAATTCAGGTGAAAGTTTAAAAAGCAAGTCAGTTTTCTATTACACAATTCTACACTCTTTATTTTGTGATTCCAATTTCCAAAATATAAATATACTCATCTTACCTCCTTCTTATATTTCATATTACCATTCATTCTTCTTTCCTAATCTTTTCCTGTCTTCTGAATTAATCTTTGGCCAAATGTTATCGTTTTTAATAAAAAAATGTTGATTGTTTGTTAAAAGGTGTGCATACTCCCTGGTGTTATTCTTCACCTTATAGACCTGTCTATTTTAACTAAAAATTGAGTTCATTTCCAGGCTTGAAGTGAGATAGTCTTGGGGTTTCCACAAATCTCTATCTGACCAGTAAACCTATTTTTTATAGTTTTGAAATTTGTTCCATGTTGTTTTCCAGTCTATCAAAGATCTTCTATTGCAAACGATCTCTCTCAGAGTAGTATGTCATGATAGCTAGGCAACAGCTAATTCTGTCAGGGCTGTGGAAACTAAGGTTCTTGTGGTGGGATAGTCATTTGAACAAATTATTTCCATGTGTCTTTGATTTCTTCTCTCTACTTTGTTTCAAACAAGAAAAGACCAATAGCTATACTAATGACCTGTTAAGACCCCAGTCCTGCTCATTACAATAGGATGTAGAAAATTTTCTATTGGAATACATTGAGTAAATTGCCCCTGGTGTTCCAGAGGTTATGGACCTAAGCCCCCAGATCCAGCAATTCATTCCCTCAAGATGATTATTTATAGCTAAATAAATTTCATAAATTTGTCCTGCACTTCTGCATATGTTATGTTGTATCCATGGATATATTTCTTTTATATGTAAATACACATATAGAAATGTTGCTCTTAAGTGCTGTCAAATCAGTTCTGACCCATAGCAGCCCTGTATAGGGTTCCTGAGGAGCAGCTGGTGAGCTTGAACTGTCGACCTTGTGGTTCAAAGTGACTTTGCAGCCCAGCACATTAACCCACAGTATGGCATCTGTCAAATATAAATATATGGAGCTCTAGTAGTGTAATGGTTACGAATCGGGCTGTGAAAATCAAGGTCAGCAGTTCGAAACTACCAGATGTTCTGCAGGAAAAAGATGAGGTTTTCTGCTCCCATAAAGATTTATAGCCTTGGAAACCCTGTACAGGGTCGCTATGAGTTGGAACTAACTCCATGGCACATAACCACCACCATATATATATATATATATATTGTTGTTGTTAAGTGCCATCGAGTCGATTCTGACTCAGAGCGACCTTGTGCAGGGTTTCTGACGAGCAGCTGGTGAGCTTGAAATTTATATATATATATATATATATATCTTATTTGCCTCCCCATACCTGTTCAACTTGCATGTCTATCTACGTATCTACTTGTAGATTTTTGATATTGTTATTGCAGGATTATGTATGTAATAGTATTTACCTCTGTTGACTTTAACTCTTGTTTTCCTCCCAGTATCTTCCTTTGCCTTGATCATTTTGTGGAATGACATCAAGAATATCATACAGGAAGAAAGCAAAAGATCACTAAGAAGACAGACAAGGAAGAAAGAAAACATCAAAATGGATGTCAGAAGAGATTCTGAAACTTGTTCTCCAGTGTAGAGATAATAGTGCAAATGCACAAAATGAGGAGGTAAGAGAGCTAAACAGAAAAATTCAAAATGCGATGCAAGAAGACAAAGCAAATATTATAATGGAATGTGTAAAAATATTGTTGTTGTTGTTGTCAGGTGCCATCGAGTTGGACCCGACTAATAGCAACCCCATGCACAGCAGAACGAAACAATGTCCGATCTTGGGCCAACCTCACCACCGCTGCCACACTTGAGTCCATCAATGATGCCACCTAGCCAATCCATCTCGTTAGGGGTCTTCCTCTTTTTCTCTGACCCTTCACCTTACCCAGCATGACATCCTTCTCCAGTGACTGTTTCCTCTGGAC
>NW_006410072.1:13132-14488 GCF_000296735.1 Chrysochloris asiatica | reverse complement strand
CACACTCGGTATTTCTCAAGATGAAAGAACTGGGGGGAAAATTCAAGCCCAAATTTGCAATATTGAAGGATTTGGAGAGAGAAAATTTTCAATGGTTCAGAAAGCATCAAAAGAAGATGGAAGGAAAATACAGAGTCCTGGAACCAAAAAGAAATGGTCAATGTTCAACTATTTCAGGATGTAACATATGCTCAAGAGCCAATGATATGGAAGAAAAAAGCTCAAAGTGCACTGAAGGAATTAGCAAGGAACAAGGCTCTGGTAATTGATGGTATATAAACTGAAATCTTTCAACAAACTGATACAACACTGGAGGGATTCACTCGTATATGCCAAGAAATTTGGAAGACAGCTACCTCACTAACTGATTGGAAGAGATCCATTATTTACTACAATTTTAAAGAAAGTTGACCCAATGAACTTCAGGAATCATTGAATGATAACATTGATATCACCTGCAAGTAAAATTTTGCTAATGATAATTCAAAATTGACTGCAACAGTACATTGACAGGGAGTTGCCAGATGTTCAAGCAAGATTCAGATGAGGACATCAACATAAGGATATTATTTCTGATGTCAGATGGATTTTAGCTGAAAGACATGGAGAAAGAGGAAAATTCAGTTGCAACCTGTAATGTGCAGATAGTACAACCTTGCTTGCTGAAAGCAAGGAGGACTTAAAATACTTTCTGATGAAGACCACTTCCTTCAATATGGGTTGCACTTCAATGTAAAGAAGACAAAAATACTCACCACTAGACCAACAAACAACATTATGATAAATAGAGAAAAGATTGAAGTTGTTAAAGACTTCATTTGACTTGGATCCACCATCAAAACTTATGGACACAGAAGTTCAAGAAATCTGACCACATATTGCATTAGGTAAATCTGCTGCACAATACATCTTTAAAAATCAAAGATGTCAGTTTGAGCACCTGACCCAAACCATGGTATTTTCATTTGCCTCATATGCTCATTAAAGCTGGACAATGAATAAGGACAACTGTAGAAGAACTGATGCATTTGATTTATGGTTTTGGAGAAAAATATTAAAGGTACCATGAGTGCCAGAAGAACAAGCAAAACTGTGTTGGAAGAAGTGAAAACAGAATGATCCTTAGAAGTAAAGTTGGCCCAATTCTGTCTCTCATAATTTGGACATATTATAAGGAGAGACCAGTCACTGGAGAAGGATAGCATGCTTGGTAAAGCGGGGAGACAGAAAAAAAGAGGGAGACCCCCCCAATGAGGTTCATGTGTAAAGTCATCTTTTCTATTGTTACAAAAGGTATTTGTAAAAAAGAACTCATTGGTCTTTCAGAATTCTATCATGAGATCCCCAGCATCATTT
>NW_006410072.1:10250-12922 GCF_000296735.1 Chrysochloris asiatica | reverse complement strand
AATAGTGGTATTAACTGGTCTTCCCTTTGTTGTTGTTAAGTGCCATCAAGTTGATTCCAACCCACAGCAACGCTGTATAAGGTTTCCAAGGAGCCGCTGGTGAGCTTGAATCACTGACCTTGCAATTCAAATGACTTTGCAATCTGATGCATTAGCCCACAGCGCCATACTAGGATTACCTTTAGGCATATGGATATTATCCTATTACAGACAGTGTTGTACTTCAAGATAGACCTTGATATGTTCTTTTTGACAATGAATGTAATTCCATTCCTCTTCAATTTGTCATTCTCAGCATAGCAAACCATATTATTGTCAGATTCAAAATGAACAATACCAGCCCATTTTAGCTCACTAATGCCTAGGATATTGATGTTTATGCGTTCCATTACATTTTTGATAACTTCCAATTTCCCCAAATTCATACTTTATGCAACCCAAGTTTTGATTATTAATGGATATTTATAGCTGTTTATTTTCATTTTGAGTTTTGCCCCGTCAGCAAATGAAGGTCCTGACAACTTTACTACATTCACATCATCATGGTCAATTCTGTTTTGAAGAGGCAGCTGTTCCCCAGTCGTATTTTGAGTGCATTTCAGTTTGAGAGGCTCGTCTTTTGGCACTATATCTGACACTATTCTGGTGCTCTTCACAATGTTTCAGTATTCAATATACTGGTGCTGACAGTGTTTGACTGCTATACATGGGTTTTGGTGACTAAATATTCAGAAGTAGTTTGTCTCTCTAGTCTGTCTTCATCTGGAAGCTCAGCTGAAACCTGTCCACTGTGGATGAGCCTGCTGGTATTTAAAATAACTACGGTGTAACTTCCAGAGTCACAGCAACACAGAAGCCACCACAGTACAACAAGCTGACAGATGTGTACGACAAACTGACAGACGTTGTCAGGGATTTCAATTACAGAATAGGTCTTTTTATTTCCCTATTAAGGAAATTATTCAAGAAAAAGTCTTATATTTGAAAGCTGAAATGTCTTTTGCTCTATAAAAGCAAACAAAATGTATCAGTAGTGAATTAAGACTCACTTGCTTAATCCAATGAGCCAGGTTAATTGGTATTCCCCTGCCTCCTTCCTCTCCCACTCAAGCTTTTTGAAAGAACTGACAATACACTGTTTCCAGTTCTTGATTTCCAGTTTCATATTGGTTGCAATATATTTTCCATCCACGAGGCAGCACGGATGCCCTAGGACAATTCAAAAATGACCTCTTAATTGTCAAATTCAGCAAATGTTTGCCAGACCATCATTCTTAATTTTCCTGCTGTGTTTGATACCATTGAGTGCTCTCTTCCTCACAGTCTTGGTGCGGCATCATAAAATAAGCACGTGACCTTGAGGTTGGTTTGAAGTATAAAGTCATCAGTTCAAACTTACCAGCTGCTCCTTGGAAACCCTATACAAGGTAGTTATGGACTGGAACCTGCTTAACAGCACTTAAAAACAACAACAAGGAATATATTGTTGTAGTTTTTAAGTGTTGTTGAGTTTATAGGGTTTCTGAAGAGCAACTTGTGGGTTTTCAACTACTGATTTTGTGGTTTGCAGTCCAGTGCTGATCATACAGTGCCACAACAGGAAATCTAATTTTCTCTTCTCTCACTCCTTGGTTATTGTCCCGGTCTACTTCTGATCTCTTCCTAGTCCTTATAGGCTCCTAATAATTATTTCTTGTCCATTTATTGTTAATATTTTACTGTCTTGTCTGCTGTTTCTTATCATATTATTCTGTATGAACTGCCAGGACAATTTGACCCATTCTTGTGGGAGTCAGTCTATTACTCCAACAACAGACTGACTCCCAGTCCAAACTGCTGTCTGTATATGACAATGACAATAAAGCATTTTGGAAATTTGTAAGGATATTTTTGATGGTCATGGTAAATGAGGAAAGGGGCCTACTTGTATTTATAGATATACCCCAAGAAACTTAGACGTCCATCAATGTATTCCCTGGTCTTCCTCTCACGGTAAAGAATTGTTCCATGTATGCCCTGTATGATTTTGAATGTCCAGCTTGGCATTCATGCACTGTAATTAAAAACAATTTTCCTAAAACTCATGTCTGCTTTTATAAAACTCCAAAGAATCTTTTGGTTCATTTTTATTACACACTTTATTTTCAAGGGATACAATGAACATGTAACTTGAGAAGCAATTTGTTTCCTTCCTTCCCCAGAAATTTTCCATAAGTAGTTGATGACCATTTTGGAAAATCACGTTAACTATGACAGTACTGCTTAAATTTGATCCACAAATTTAACACAATGTGTTTTCAAGAGATTCTCTTTATTTATACCAATATGTCTAATGACCCTTTACTTCCAGATGCTAACTATAAGCAAGTTAGCAACACTCTCTGAAAATTTAATGATGTTAACAATTTTTTTTTTCTGAATTGCATCCTGTTATACTTGCCTTCCCACATATTGCTAACTCTGGAGAATAGAGGGCAGGAGATGCATAATAAAAAGTATTAAATATGAGAAACAACTAAATAGCATTAACCAATTACGAGACATTTTTAATGAGCTATCAGTTGAACCTACTTACTATACACCATAACAGTAAAATTACTTTGTCATTCTTCCCATTTTATTGCTGTACACAAAGGTTAAGTAATTCTTCCAAAGCCAGATAGTTAGTAGGT
>NW_006410072.1:7595-10150 GCF_000296735.1 Chrysochloris asiatica | reverse complement strand
TTGTCAGGGATTTCAATTACAGAATAGGTCTTTTTATTTCCCTATTAAGGAAATTATTCAAGAAAAAGTCTTATATTTGAAAGCTGAAATGTCTTTTGCTCTATAAAAGCAAACAAAATGTATCAGTAGTGAATTAAGACTCACTTGCTTAATCCAATGAGCCAGGTTAATTGGTATTCCCCTGCCTCCTTCCTCTCCCACTCAAGCTTTTTGAAAGAACTGACAATACACTGTTTCCAGTTCTTGATTTCCAGTTTCATATTGGTTGCAATATATTTTCCATCCACGAGGCAGCACGGATGCCCTAGGACAATTCAAAAATGACCTCTTAATTGTCAAATTCAGCAAATGTTTGCCAGACCATCATTCTTAATTTTCCTGCTGTGTTTGATACCATTGAGTGCTCTCTTCCTCACAGTCTTGGTGCGGCATCATAAAATAAGCACGTGACCTTGAGGTTGGTTTGAAGTATAAAGTCATCAGTTCAAACTTACCAGCTGCTCCTTGGAAACCCTATACAAGGTAGTTATGGACTGGAACCTGCTTAACAGCACTTAAAAACAACAACAAGGAATATATTGTTGTAGTTTTTAAGTGTTGTTGAGTTTATAGGGTTTCTGAAGAGCAACTTGTGGGTTTTCAACTACTGATTTTGTGGTTTGCAGTCCAGTGCTGATCATACAGTGCCACAACAGGAAATCTAATTTTCTCTTCTCTCACTCCTTGGTTATTGTCCCGGTCTACTTCTGATCTCTTCCTAGTCCTTATAGGCTCCTAATAATTATTTCTTGTCCATTTATTGTTAATATTTTACTGTCTTGTCTGCTGTTTCTTATCATATTATTCTGTATGAACTGCCAGGACAATTTGACCCATTCTTGTGGGAGTCAGTCTATTACTCCAACAACAGACTGACTCCCAGTCCAAACTGCTGTCTGTATATGACAATGACAATAAAGCATTTTGGAAATTTGTAAGGATATTTTTGATGGTCATGGTAAATGAGGAAAGGGGCCTACTTGTATTTATAGATATACCCCAAGAAACTTAGACGTCCATCAATGTATTCCCTGGTCTTCCTCTCACGGTAAAGAATTGTTCCATGTATGCCCTGTATGATTTTGAATGTCCAGCTTGGCATTCATGCACTGTAATTAAAAACAATTTTCCTAAAACTCATGTCTGCTTTTATAAAACTCCAAAGAATCTTTTGGTTCATTTTTATTACACACTTTATTTTCAAGGGATACAATGAACATGTAACTTGAGAAGCAATTTGTTTCCTTCCTTCCCCAGAAATTTTCCATAAGTAGTTGATGACCATTTTGGAAAATCACGTTAACTATGACAGTACTGCTTAAATTTGATCCACAAATTTAACACAATGTGTTTTCAAGAGATTCTCTTTATTTATACCAATATGTCTAATGACCCTTTACTTCCAGATGCTAACTATAAGCAAGTTAGCAACACTCTCTGAAAATTTAATGATGTTAACAATTTTTTTTTTCTGAATTGCATCCTGTTATACTTGCCTTCCCACATATTGCTAACTCTGGAGAATAGAGGGCAGGAGATGCATAATAAAAAGTATTAAATATGAGAAACAACTAAATAGCATTAACCAATTACGAGACATTTTTAATGAGCTATCAGTTGAACCTACTTACTATACACCATAACAGTAAAATTACTTTGTCATTCTTCCCATTTTATTGCTGTACACAAAGGTTAAGTAATTCTTCCAAAGCCAGATAGTTAGTAGGTAGAGATCTGTAATTTGAACCCAGAGTCTAGTTCTTCAATCATTGTACTACATTGACTTTCAAGCAGGAATCATCATAGGAAGAACTTTTCAGTGTAGGAAGTTAGTGAAAATGTTAAGGAGAGTAAATATTGATATTCAAGCAAACCCTAGAGAGAGACCACACCAAGATAGGAACTATAGAACCAATGTATTACAATTTTAGTTATACATGTATGTTGAGAATCAGGAAATTATTATAATTCTTTTCAGTGAAACTTATCAGAGCCTCTAGCCACACATAGCCAAGGGCATAGTCTAATACCAAATGAGCCAATCATTTGTTTAATCTATTCAAGAGCTTCCTTGAGGGTGTTCCCACTATCTTCTTGCTGAATTCTTTTGCTCTGGTTGTTATTGTTGTTAAGTGCTATTGAGTCGGTTCCAGCCCATAACGACCCTGTATAGGGTTTCTGAGGAACAACTGGTGAGTTAGAACCACTGTCCTTGCAATTCAAAGCAACTTTGCAGTCCAGCACATAACCTAGATTCTCCTTCTCAATCCTTGAGATCTAATAGCATGGTAACTTTTTTATCTGGTTTTAGTCTTTCTCTTGGATTCTGCCACTATATACGTCATTGATTCTACCTTCAACAGTCCATGCCTTCCCACTTCTTGTTTTCAGGACCCCCGCCAAGGTGAAAAATCTGTACTTCATTTTAGCTAGCTTGAGACAAAGAATATCCCTAGGATTTTTTCTGTATCCAGCAGCGTGAGAACTGCTAGACTAGATATCTCTTAAGATTCTTA
>NW_006410072.1:6869-7495 GCF_000296735.1 Chrysochloris asiatica | reverse complement strand
GATTAAACTCAGCACAGGTGAGTGGCAGTGGAGCCTGTCCAGATGGTAAACAAGCATATCTCCTGCCTCGGGAGCACAGGCATAAATACACAATAAAGCTGAATGAAGGGGAGGCAAGCCCAAGCTTTATAATGTATTTATGTCCTGCACAGCATCTCAGATTCCAGGAACAGTCTAGATTGTGATTGATAAGAATTTGCATTTGCCAGGAAAAATCACTCTTCCCCTCTGTTGCTGTGTTGTTGTTAAGTGCCATCAAGTTGGTTCTGATCCATAGCAACCCTGTTTAGGGTGTCTGAGGACCAGTGGGTGAGCTTGAACCACCAACTTTGCAGTTCAAACCAACTATGCAATCCAAAGCATTAACTCACAGTGCCACTCTAATAAAATGTCACAGTGTTCATTAATAGTCAGATCCAACACCTCCCTGTTGGTTCCTGGGAAATGTCAAGTGAAAATCAGTGGAAGAGAAATTGTTGTCCAAGTTCTCATTAGTATGCCTGACTTGGTGTTTCTTTTGTGATATTGTGCACCTGTGATACTGCCTTCCTGGTTTTGATCCACAAGCTCTGGAAAAGACTTAGTGCATGTTCTTATGCCAATACCTGACGTGGAGTTTTGGGATT
>NW_006410072.1:3873-5289 GCF_000296735.1 Chrysochloris asiatica | reverse complement strand
AGAGTTGGAGGAAGACTTTATATAATCTGTAATATAACAGATGATACACCCTTGCTTACTGAAAGGAAAGGAAACGAAGCAATTAATGATGAAAACCAAAGACTATATAGTCTTACAACCTTCAGTATGGATAGCTGTTGTTAAATTCCATCACTCAAAGTGACCCTGTTTGGGATTTCCAAGGATTGGCTGGTGAGTGTGAACCACCAGCGTTGTGGTTTAAACTGACCTTGTGGTCCATTGTATTATTCTGCAGTCCCACACTAGTATATCTGTAAATATACCTTGTTATTTCTTTTGTCTCAAGCTTTGTAGTTCAAGTTTTTTTGTTGCTAACTGATGCTGAGTTGGTCTCCAACTCATGGAGATCCAGTACACAATAAAATGAGATGTTGCGGGGTCCTATTCAATACCCACAGTGGGTTGGTTATGGTTTAGAGTGTTGTAATCCAATATGGTGTTCATTATCAGAAGATTGCCACAATTTGTTTCCTAGCCCATATAAGTCTTAAATATTTTCTGAAATTTGTTCAGCAATGTACCAAAATACCTTAACTATTAACATAGCTTCCACTAACAGATTTTGGCTGTATTTGAGTTGTATTGGCTGGGAATAGTACTCGATCTCCCACATGGAAAGTTGGCATTCTACCACTGAAATAATACCGATTCCCTTGTTTAATTTTGCATCATACAAAATGCTTCAAGGAAAAAGAATTGAAATACTTGTGAAACTGTGCCATATAGTCTTGGAAACTTCCATGTTGCTAGACTGCTGTTAACTGTAGAAGATTTAATACTTTTCATGATTGTATAATTTACAGTCTTCTCCATTGCACAGTATGGATATTGACTAATGTATGTGCAGTTCTTCAATGCTTCACTCACAGGTTCATGAACATTTTTGATGGGATCTTCATGACAAACAAGTGAGGAAGGTGTATTTTGCAATTAATTAACAAAAAGAACAAGACTCACAATGACTAAAAAAACTGCCGAATAATATAGACCAAGTGAGTGACAGATATGGTTACCAAATACATGTCATCCAATTTTGTCTCATGTTCATCAAACTATCTTAAAATGCATTTTAGCATAGAGAAAGTGATCTCCAGCTTGCTTTGACACTTCCTGTTCTGCATTTTCACTTTTTCTCGGAGGTAGAAGTTCACTGAAAAGGACCTTGACTGAAAAGGAGCTCTAGTAGCTTAGTGGATGCAAATTGGGCTGCTAAATTTAAGGTCAACAGTTTGAAACTACCAGTGGTTCAGCAGGAGAAACATGAGGCTTTCTGCTCCCATAAAGATATATAGCCTTGGAAATCCTATACAAGGTCCCTATGAGTCGGAACTGACTCCATGGCACATAACCAACAACCACCACCAGAACGTGACTGAGGGATATTGCCCTCTCACA
>NW_006410072.1:0-2242 GCF_000296735.1 Chrysochloris asiatica | reverse complement strand
ATTTCCAGTTGTATTCCATCAATTCCTGGTGCCTTGTTCTTTGCCAATTCCTTCAATGCACCTTGGACTTCCTCCTTCAGTATCATTGGCTCTGGATCATATGCTACCTCTTGAAACAGTTGAACATTAACCATTTCCTTTTGGTGCAGTGACTTTGTGTATTCCTTCCATCTTCTTTTCATGCTTTCTGCATCATTCAATAATATGCCCAGATTATCCTCCAATAACAAAAGTCGAGACTTAATTTTTTTCTTCAGTTCCATCAGCTTGAGAAATGCTGAAAGTGTCCTTCCTTTTTGGTTTTGTGACTTCAGATCTTTGCACATTTTGTTGTCATATTTGGCTTTATCTTCTCAAGCTGATCTTTGAAATTTTCTGTTCAGCTCTTGTTAGTTGATGCTTATTTGATAGAAAGCTTACTATGAATCTGGGTAATAGGCAAGCTATAAGGAAAAGTTAATGAGCCAAAATATTTTATTGTCTATTAACTGCCAGGCATCTGGTATCTGAATTTTAGCATATTTAAAGAAACCATCCTTTTCTATATATTTCTATCCCTCCATTCACTCATCAGTAATCAATCTGTTTAAATTATTTAAATGTTAAATTACATGTTATAGTTGTTAGGTGCCATTGAGTCAGTACTGACTCATAGTGTCCCTATGCACAACAGAAGGAAATGGTGCCCAGTCCTGGGCCAACCTCACAATCATTAACACATTTGAGCCCATTGATGTTGCCACTTTGCCAGTCCATCTCGTTGAGGGGTTTCCTCTAATCTCTGATCTTCCACCTTACCAAACATGATATCCTTCTCCAGTGACTGGTCCCTCCTGACAATATGTCCGAAGTATGAAAGATGAAGTCTGGCCATCCTGGCCTTCACGGAGCACTCTGGCTGCACTTCTTCCAACACAGATCTTTTGGTTATTTTGGCAACCCATGGTACTTTCCATATTTTCCTCCAACACCATAACATGTTATAGTAGCCTCCACCAAAGGAAGAAAGAAAAATAGATACATAAAACAAATGATGTGTTACTGTAGGATAAGCACTGGACCACAAGGTCAGTTTTAACTCCATGGTCAGTCACTCCTCAGAAACCCTACACATGGTCTCTGAGTTAGAACTTCCTTAACAGCAACAACTTTAATTATATTCACATTAGGACTACCGATTACCCCTTGAAAGCATACTGCCCAAATGTTTAACTTTTCCATCCTAGTAGGATCCATCTAGTCAAGAAATATACATCTATAATCTGATGAGTTTATATAGCAATAGAGCTAGCATTGTTGTTTTTCAGTGTCATATAGGTTCAGACTCAGAGCAACCCTGCATGGGGTTCCTGAGGAGTGGCTTGTGGATTTGAGCCACTGACCTTGTGATCAGCAGTCCAGTGCTTATCCTACAGCATCACACCATGACTCCAGGGCTAGCATAGCTTTGGAATGTTGTATTGCTTTCATTACATACTTATTTCATACATTGCATGTCCATGAATAAAAACTTCCTCCAGTATACTCCTAAAATTTTCTTCTTTAGAATATAAATGACTGACACAGTGGAAAAACTCGGACAGTCCCTTTAGAAACTTTTTTAAAATATAGATTTACGACTATTTCTAGTTATGGTAGCTATCATCTTATACTAGTAGGTTTATTCAATATGATTGAATACTTTAAAAATAAGTTAATAAAATGTAGGTCCAAAATCAATGGCAAGTCAAGTTTAAAAATATACTCACCAAGACTTACTGGCACTGATTTAATTTGATCTGTGTTCTTTTTTTGTAAGAATCATACTCCAATTTCACCACTTCAATTTCTTATGAGAAGATTGCTTACAAAATAAGTCTTTATGCAAAGGTCCTAGTTAAACAAGGAATAAACACAACTCTCTGACTCAATTGCTGTAAAAATGAAATATTTACCAAAACTCTAGGAGACAAATAGTAAGAGCTAACATTTACTGAAGAAGTCCTTGGGTGATGCAAAGAGGTAACATAAATGCTTACCAAAAGGCTGGAAGCTCAAATCCAAAGCTTTATGGTCTGTTTCTAAAAAATATCAACCATTGATAACTCTATGGAGCACAGTTCTACTCTGTCAGAGATAATAATATGGAATACAAGTCTACTCTAATATATGTGGAGTTGAGTCACCATGAATTGAAGTTGACTAGATGGCAACTTTTCTATTCATAAGGTTTTCAGTGACTAAATATTTTGAAGTAGTTCAA
>NW_006410071.1:16795-17876 GCF_000296735.1 Chrysochloris asiatica | reverse complement strand
GTGAGCCTTCCAACTTTCTAAGTATTCCTTTATATGTGGTTCAGAGTTCTGGGACCATCCCCTGAACCTGCTTGGTCGGGTATTCTGTGTTGTTGTTGTTGGAGCTCTGTACTACACGTCCACCCAATCCACCATCTTTTTGTTCTCCCCATAATATGTCTTATTTGATTATTTGTTCAGCATACAAATTGAATAAGTATGGTAAAAGAATACAATCCTGGTGCACACTTTTCCTAATTAATTATGATTTCTCAATCTGCAATCCTCACCTTTCTGCTAATTGAGTTAATACACTAATATGTATAACTTCTTATTTTTGTTTTTTAGTTTTTATTGTGAATTATGTGATAGTTTACATGGGAGAACAGTATCTTTACATTCAACTTATCATATTTTGTTTCATTGCATTGATTACAATCCCCTGCATGCATCATCAAATAGCCAAAGGGTACATACCACACACCTGCCCCCCAGCAGCCAGCACACAACCCCTCTTCTACTCTGAGTCTAGAGTGGCACTGTAGGATAAGTACTGTACCTCAAGGCCCGTTAGAACAGCAAGATTGGTAGTTCAAATTTAGTACCCATTCTTCAAAAACCCTAAACAGGGTATCTATGAGTTGGATCGTATTGAATGACATTTAACAACAACATTCAACTTATCATATTTTGTTTCATACAAATGTTGTTTTTGATGATGAATGTGATATTATTTGTCTTCAATTTGTCATTCCTGACTTAATAAAACAGGTGATTGTCAGATTTAGAATGGTCAATACCAGTCCATGTCAGCTCACGAATGCCAAGGATATCAGTCTTTATGCATTCCATTTCATCATCGACAGCTTCCAATTTTCCTAGAGTCATACTATGTACATTCCATTTTCTAATTATTAATGGATGTTTACAGCCCCATCAGCAAATGATGGTCCAGAAAGCATTACTCCATTTGTGTTTTCACAATCAACTTTACCTTGACAAGGCAACACTTCCCCAGTTGTATGTTTAGTGCCTTCCAACCTGAGGGGCTCAATGTCCAGCACTATATCTGATAGTAGTCTGATGTTATTAATACTATTTC
>NW_006410071.1:10608-16515 GCF_000296735.1 Chrysochloris asiatica | reverse complement strand
GCTGGTGAGTTTGAACTGGTGACCCTGCAGTCCTTAGCCCAATGCTTAATCACTGTGCCACCAAGCATCTTTTATGCAGATAAGACTCCATTTTTTAAAAAGGTATTGGATTTATTGAACTTTCCTTTTTCTTCCTTTGATTTGAAAGAATAAAAGTTTCAATAAAAAATTAAAATATCACCACCCCCTTTTTGCCCCCCACTCAAAACAAAACTGAAGTTGGGCTACTCCAACAAAATCCTGCTCATGTATAGCTTTTTTTTTAATCTGTAATCCTGTTGCATACTGTCACAAAAAGTTGAATATAATGTACGCCTAGAAATGGTCAAAGAGAGAGGCAAAGTTAGTGCTTGTATACTTTGAGGTTATACTGCACATTAAAAACAGTAGAAGGTCATTGCACATGCATCTTACACACTATTAGACAAGAACCTTGCAAAAAGTAGCAATTAAAAAGTGCAAATCTAACAACCTCATCTGAGTTTATTTTTATTATTAATAATACTACTTTAAAATTGAATAATCTCAGTCAAATGCTATTTTGCATGGGTCTCTGGGACAATAGGCATAAATTGAGACTTCTCCCAACAAATCCAAATATATGTGACACTAGTTATAAGACAAAATGAGAATGGGAATTTAGTTTATGAAAGGAATAAAATGTATTATTGCTGTCTAATAACCGTGGGTTCATGTTATTGAAAACATATAAATCATTAGAATGAAAAACAAATTCATATTTGTTAAAAGACTCTCTGTAGTCCTCTTAAAGAACATGTAATTAAGAGACATTGTTCCATTAGAAACATTTAAGTATCTCATTTGCCATCTAAGGATTAACCCAAAATCAAGAAGGCAAATCTATTTGACCATGACATTTTCTGAGTTTCTATATTCTCAGACTCATTTTTTTACTTCAGTAACCTTTATTTCTTAATAGTCTTATATCACACATTTTTTGAGTAACATAGGAGTCCATAATCACCTGCAGATGCAGCATTAGGCTCAAGGTCTTTATTTGAAATATGGAAAAAAGTTAATTAGGTAGAATGAGGCATAGACAAGTTATAGGACGAGGTAAAGTAAAACTGGAGGGCAGGTGCAGAAATATGAAGAGACCGGAATCCAGAATTTCTGAAAAGAGGCAGAGTGAAAGAGTTCAGGCAAAGAGCATCTGGCAGCTCAAGGTAAATCACTATTCAACATCATGCAATAAATGCGACGAGATGAGAAATTTTATTTTTATTTGAGTTGACAAATGTATTTGTGCTGCATTTTGTGGATGCGATGTGAGAAGTATACAGAACATTCACTCAGCAGTAACAAATTCAGCTCTGCAGAGACAGATGTACTCTGGCTAGTTTAACACAGTGACTTTCTTCAGATAGTTTAGAGAATAATTTACAATGGTTTGAGAATGATTAGCATGGCAAAAATGACTTATGTAAAAAGGAGGTTTTCCTCCCCACTCTGGCAGACAATACTTAAGTATTATGTAACATAAAGGCCAAAAGAACCAATAGATCTGTTTTGGAAGAAGTGTAGCCAGAGTGCTCCTTAGAGGCCAAGATGGCCAAACTTTGCCTCTCATACTTTGGACATATTGTCAAGAGGGAACAGTTGCTGGAGAAGGATATCATGTTTGGTAAGATGGAGGGTCAGAGAAAAAGAGGAAGACCCCCAATGAGATGATTTAGCCAGGTGGCAGCATCGATGGACTCAAGTGTGGCAACAGTAGTGAGATTGGCCGAGGATCGGACATTGTTTTGTTTTGCTATGCATAAGGTCGCTATGAGTCGGTGCTGACTCAATGGAACTTAACAACAACAACAACATAAAGGCAGGTGTTCAGAGGTGCAACCTGAAAGTGGGATGCTAGCAGGTGGAAGCCTAGGGATGGAACCCACACATTTGTTGGTGGTTCAAGAGGAAAGTGGGAGTCCATGGCAACTATATCTACCTATGTCAGTCTTCGACATTTATGACCACTAATGTCTTTTGATTATGGTGCAAATAACTGTAAAGCCACCTTTAAGGATGGTTTGTGAATGTGAAAAATATCTTCAGGGATAGCAATTGCTCTCTTTGCCCCCTGCCTACCTAAAAGTCTGGTAACATTTCACACATTACAATGTGCTGTGATGGAGCCAGATAAGAAGAGAGGCTTTAAGAGGATGCACACTCAGAGAGAAGCTGTTAGTAAATATCATTCCCTTAAGTTGCCTATCACATTTAGACTTATAATCGCTGAAGATGAACATGCAACACTATTTCTGTGCTGGAAATCATCCTTCAAATCTTTTCTCTTAAAAGAGAGGTATTTCTTGCAGCCTTTTGTTTTCCAGATTAGTCTTTTGAGAATTTCATTTGCAATGGAAGCAAGGAGTCTACATAGATATATAAAGAGATTAGTAGATAGATAGATAGATAGATAGATAGATAGATAGATAGATAGATAAATGAGGTTTATGTATATTGGAGCCTTGGTGTGACACTGTAGAATAAAAACTGGAGTGCTACCTACAAGGTCTGTGGTTCAAACCCATTAGTCAGCCACTCCTTGGAAACCCCATACAGGGTTGTTAAAAGTCAGAATTGACTTGATGGCACAAAACAACAACAAAAACCCAATGTATATATACGAGTATGTTGTTGTTGTTGTTATGTGCCGTGGAGTCGGTTCTGACTCATAACGACCCTGTACAGGGTTTCCGAGGCTGTAAATCTTCATGGGAGCAGAAAGCCTCATCTTTCTCCCATGGAGCAGCTGGTAGTTTCGAACTGCTGACCTTGCGGTTCGCAGCCCGATTCATAACCACTACGCTTCCAGAGCTCCTTACGAGTATATATATTTATATTTTTTACTGTACTATGACAACTGTTATTCTTTTTCTTATGTAATAAATGGTAAAATATCCTAGAAAATGCTTTAGATAGAAATATTGAGTTCTGTCTAAATAGCATAAAAATCTGTGAGGACAAAAAAACAAAGGGAATAGAAGCAACTATTGTTAACCGATGATGCATGGAGGAGATTGTAATCATTGCAATGAAACAAAATGCGATAGTGCAAAACTGATGTCCTCCCATGTAAACTATCACTCAATTCACAATAAAAGCTTAAAAACCATTTTTATGGTTATTTATTAAAATCAATATAACTCAAAAAAAATTGTGAGGAAGGGTAAGTTTTCTCTATATTAATTAAGCCATTTCCCAGCAGCATAAAACCCACCTAGCAGTCCTGGTGTAGCACTGTAAGATAAGCACAGGATTTCTAACCTCAAGATGAGTGGTTTAAGTGCATCAGCTGCTCCTCAGAAACCCTATACAGGGTCACTATGAGTTGGAATCGACTCTATGGCACTTAACAACAATAACAAAATCAAATTTATTAATCGTTCACTTTACATCTCTGTGGAATGTCTATGTTGGTACAAACAATTACTATACTTGCTGCTAACCAAAAGAATGGAGGTTCAAGTCCACCCAAAGCTCCTGGAAAGACCTACTGATGTACTTCTGAAAAATCAGCCACTAAAAACTCTATAAGGCACAATTCTACTCTGACACACATGGGTCGTCATGAGTTCAGGTTAACATTTTTTATTTTTACTGGTAACAAATTAGTACATACAAATCTTCTATAGGCAGAATTCAGTTTACTGCAGATTCTCTAACAGAAACAAAAAACTAAAATGAAACTGACTGCCAACAGGTTGATTTTGACTTATTCCTATCCTAAAGTGTAGAACTGCTTCCTAGGGTTCTGAAGGCTATAAGTCGTCTGACTGGAAGAGATCCACACTTGTGTCCATTCCAAAGGAAGGTGGTCTGATGGAATGCCATTATCATTATTGCAATTTTCAACTAATGACAATATCATTAATACCACATGCAAGTAAGATTATGCTGAAGAAAAATTTAAAAGCAGCTGAAACAGTACATTGGCAGGATGAATCTGGGCAGGCAGAGGTTCAGTGCAGATTCAGACATGTGGAATGATGAATATCATTGATGATGTTAGGCTGATCTTGGCTAAAAGCAGAGTTACCAGAAAGATGTTTGCCTGTGCTTTATTAACTATGGAAAGGCTTTTGAATGTGTGGATCATGACAAGCTATGTATGACATTGCAAAGGCTGCGTATTATTATGAGGAACCTGTACATAGACCAAGAGACAATTGTGCAGATAGAACAAGGGGATAGTAAGTGATTTAAAATCAGGAAAGTTCTCTGTGTGTGTCAGGGTTGTATTCTTTCACCATGCTCATTCACTCTATAGGCTGAAAAAATAATCTGAGAAGCTGTATTATATAAAGAAGAACACAATATCAGGATTGGAGGAAGATTCATTAACAACTTGCAATAGGCAGATGAAACAACTTTGTTTGCCTTAAGCGAAGAGGACTTAAAATACTTGCTGATGAAGATCAAAGATTACAGCCTTCTGCATTGGTTGCACCTCAATGTAAAGAAAACAAAAATCCTCACAACTGGACCAATAAATAACATCATGATAAATGAAGAAAAAATTGAAGTTGTTAAAGACCTCATTTTACTTGGATTCACTATTAAAACTCCTGGAAGCAACAGTGAAGAAATCAAAGAACATATTGTATTAGGCAAATCTGCTGCACAAGACCTCTTTAAGGTGTTCAAGAGCAATGATATTAGTTTGAGGACTAAGAGCCTGGCCCAAGTTATAGTATTTTATATCACCTCATATGCATGTGACTATTGGAAAATGAATAAGGAAGATTGTAGAATAATTGATGCATTTGAGTTATGGTGTTGGATAAAAATGTTGACAGTATCATGGTCTGTCAGAAGAATAAATCTGTGTTGGAAGAAGTATAGCTAGAATGCTGCTTTGAAGCCAGGATGGTGAGACTTCATCTCTCCTACTTCAGACACATTATCAGAAGGGACCAGTCCCTGGAGAAAGACATCATGCTTGGTTGAGTAGATGGTCAGAGCAAGAGGAAAACTCCCAACAAGAGGGATTGACACAGTGGTTGCATTAGTGAGCTTATGCCTAACACCAGTTGTGAGGATGGTGCAGTGTTTTGTTGTGCATAGTGTCACTATGAGTGGGACCCACTTGATGGCATCTAACAACAACAACAAATTTTAATAGGACCAGAAAACCTCATCTTTCTCCTGTAAAACAGCTGGTGTGTTTAAACTGATACCATTGAGTTTAGCAGTCCAATGGCACAAGGGCTCCTGGCAGACACATGCAAGGAGACAGTTTGAAAAAAAAATATCTACAAAGCTTCGGTCTGTAATAGAAAGAAGCTAAAATGTAAATAATATAATGTCCTTGTGGTAGAGTTACAGTTTTGTGTCAGCTTTACTGGACCATGAAGCTCAGTGGTTTGGTAGGTGAATTGTAATTGTCCTATAAAGAGATATGGAGCTCTGGTAGTGTAGTGGTTATGAGTGGGGCTGCTAACCTCAAGGTCATCAGTTTGAAACTACTGTCTGTTTCATGGGAGACAGATGAGGCTTTCTACTCCAGTAAAGATTTGCAGCCACAGAAATTAGTCACTATGAGTCAGAACTAACTCCCAGGTGCACTACCATCACCACCATCATTGTGGGTGTGGCCTTCTTCCAATATATTTGACACTCAGATAAAGCTTGGTTGTTCTCTGCTGGGTCTAGATTGCTGGGAGCCATTGAGGGTAGAGGACAGCTTCAATTTGCTGCTTGACACAGTTCCAGCAAATAAGAATTGTCTTGCAAGACGATTTTCAGAAGTTGCTTTCTACCTTCTCTTTAGAGTAATCCTAAATTTACTTATAAAAATATATACTATGGCAATATTCACAGCCTTTCACTATGAATTCTATAAACCTTAGGAAAAACTAGCTTATCAACAATTGCTTTCAGCCTTGGTGG
>NW_006410071.1:0-9943 GCF_000296735.1 Chrysochloris asiatica | reverse complement strand
AGAATGTTGTGATTAACTGTGTAATAATTCAAGAAAAGATCAAAGTGTTAATTCATTATGTACTGTGTAGTTTTAAGTATAAAAATAAAGACTTGCTGGGCTGCAGCAATTATAAGATAGCAGAGAGCGAGCAAAGAGAACAGAAAAGGACAGCAGTAGCAAGAGGAGCAGTAAAAAAAAGGGCTAGACAGCCCAGCAAGCTGAAAAGACTCTCGATTGTATACATTTCTCCTTCCGCTGATTCCGCGTATCCTCTCCTGTCCCATGACCCCTGCGGAGAGCCGGTCTCCCTGCACTAGATGTAGCATTTGGCTTGATTTTTGGCCTCCAGTTGTTTGGACTTGAGCCAGTGACCTGCTCTATTACCTGTCAATCCTGGTATTCCTTAGCAACCTGCCTTCAAACCTGCTTGTCCCCCCTACTTGCCTGTTGGAAAGACCTGTCTGCCAGAATTGTCTGCCTGTCTACCTGCCATGTGACTTGCACATCTTGGTGCATCTGATCCAACCCAGATTTGGGACCCTCCTACTACAACTATTATGTGAGCCATTTCCTTGATAAAAACTTTTCTTTATATATCTACATATGTTTCACTTGTTGTTGTTTTTTTCCCCCTAGAGAAACCAGCCTAAGACAACCTTCAGTGGAAAAATGTGAAGAATTATTACATGTCATACAATAGAATACTATATAGTAGCCAAAATCTGTGAACAGAATTTGCAAGCATTAACATGCATAATTCTTTAAACACAATCTCATTGTGGTTAGGAGCCATTTAATTAGTTTTAATTCAGATTTAGAGCAGGCTTAGGCACAGCACAAGTAAACACTGCCCAGTCCTGTGCAGTTGTTGTTAGGTTTGAGCCCACTGTTGCTGCCATTGTGTTAATCCATCTCACTGGATTCTTTTTTATTAACCCTCTACTTTTCCCTGCATGATATCCTTCTCCAGGGATTGGTCCATACTGGTCCTTACAATATATCCAAAGTACAAGTGAAGAAGTACTGTAAGCCTCACTTCCAAGGAGTATGCTGGCTATATTTATTCAAAGACAGATGTGTTTTTCTGGCAGCCCATGATACAATAGTCATTCCCAAAACCATAATTTAAATGTTTCAATTCTTCTACAATATTCCTTATTCATTGCTTAATTTTCAAATATATATGAGGTGATTGAAAATACTATGGTTTGGATAGTGTGCACTTTCATCCTGAAACTGACATTTTTGCTCTTTTATACTTTAAAGAAGTCTTTTGCAGCAGATTTTCCTAATATAGCACATCATTTCATTTTCGAATGCTGCTTCCATAAGCTTTGACAGAATTTCATTTGGATCCAAGAAAAATAAAGCCATCGACATCTTCAATATTTTCTCCATTTGTCAAGATGTTATTTATTGGTCCAGTTGTGAGGATGTTGGCTTCCTTTACATTGAGGTACAGTCCATACTGAAGGCTGTAGTCTTTGATCTTCATCAATCAGTATTTCAACTCTTCTGTTCTTCCAGTAAACAAGGATGTGTCATTTGCATATCCCACGTTGTTAGTGAGACTTCCTCCAATCCAAATGCCATGTTCTTCTTCATATAATCCAGCTTCTTGAACTATTTTCTCAGAACACAGATTGAATAATCACAGACAAGTGAGTGTCTCCAGCACTGAATCAGTTTGTTAAAACATTTCAGTTTTTAATCCATCAGTTTCTGGAGCCTAGTTTTTAACCAGTGCCTTCAGTGCAGCTTGCACTTCTCCCTCCGTTACCATCAGTCCTTGATCATATGCTACCTATTGTACCCATTGTAATGGTTGAGCATGGACCTTTCTTTTTTTTTTTTTTTTTTTTTTGATGATTCCTGCTTCATTCTATATTTTGCCAATGTTGTTTTTGTTGTTTTGTGCCGTGGAGTCAGTTCTGACTCATAGTTACCCTGTAGAGCGTTTCCAAGAAGTCAATGGTAGGTTTGAAGTACCAACCTTGTGGTTAATATTCCAGTGCCTACAGCATCACACTACGAATCCATTTGTTGTAGTTGTTAAGTGCCATCAAGTCATTTCCTACCCATAGCGACCTTGTATAGGGTTTCCAAGGAGTGACTGGTGAGCTTGAACCACTGACCTTGCAGTTCAAACGGCTTTGCAGTCTGGCGCATTAACCCACAGTGCCACACCAGGACTCACTAGGACTCCATGTTGTTGTTAGGTACCGTGGAGTCGTTTCCAACTCATAGTGACCCTGCACAGGGTTTCCGAGGCTGTAAATCTTTACGGGAGCAGAACGTCTCATCTTTCTCCCACAGAACCGCTGGTAGTTTCGAACTGCTGACCTTGAGGTTGGCAGCCCAATTCGTAACCACTATGCTATCAGAGCTCCATAGCATCCTTCAATATCACAAGTTAATGTTTGGATATTTTCTTCAGCTCTTTCAGCCTGAAATATGCTAAGTGTGTTGTTCCCTTTTGGTTTTCTAACTCTAGGTCTTTGCATATTTTGTTATAATAATTTCCTTTGTCTTTTGGAGCTGTCCTTTGAAATTTTCTGCTTAACACTTTTATTTTTTTATTTCTTTCCATTGTTTTAGCTTTTTTGCACTCAAGATCAGGTTTCAGTCTTTTCTGACATGTACTTTTCTTTTCATTTTTCTCTCTCCTCTCCTTTTAGTGATCTTTTGCTGCCGTTATGTATATTGTTCTTGATGTCATTTCACAACTCTTTTGATTCTCACTCATTAGTGTCTAATCCATCAAATCTGTTCTTGGTATGACCTCTAAATTCAGGTGGCAAGTGATCAATGTCATATTTTGGTTTTCATGGATTTGTTTAAATTTTCTTCAGCTTAGCTTGAACTTGCATATGAGCAATTGCAATCAATATCTGGCCTTGTTTTGGCTAATATTGTTGTGTTTCTTCCCATAGATGTAGTCAGTTTGATTCTTGTGTATTCTATCTGGTGAAGTCCATGTGTATAGTCATCTTTTATGTTGTTTTAAAAAGGTACTTATAATTAATAATTCATTGGTCTTGTAAAATGCTACCATATGATCTCTAACATTGTTTCTATCTCTCAGGACATATTTTCTAACTACTGATCCTTCCCCTTTGTTTCTAAGTTTCATATTCCTATCACCAGTCACTATTAATACTTCTTGATTTCATGTATGGTCAATTTCAGACTGAAGAAGTTGATAGAGTTCTTCGATTTCATCATTACTGGATTTAGTGATTGGTGTATAAATTGTATTACCTTAGGCATATCAATACTATCCAGTCACAGAAAGAATTATGCTTCAAGATAGATCTTGAACTGCTCTTTTGGATGGTGAATGCTACTCCATTCCTTTTCAGGTTGTTGTTTGTGCTATGGTAAACCATAATATTAGCTGATTCAAAATGACCAACACCAGTCTATTTTAACTCAGTCATCTTTATGTGTTCAATTTCACTTTTTATGACTTCAAGTTTTCATCGATTGATACTTCATCCAATCCACATTATGATTATTAATGGAGTTTTGCCATTGTTTCTCATTTTGAGTTATTCCCCTTCAGAAAATGAAGGTATTGAAGATTTGCTCCATCCATGTCATGAAGGTCAAGTGTACCTCGAGGAAGCAGCTCAGTTGTATTCTGAGTGCTTTCCAACCTGAGAGGTTTGTCTTCTAGCACTATGCCAGACAATATTATGGATCAGAAATTAAGTGTCTAACGATTCACAAGTGGGCAGTCTCTCTTTCCCAGTCTGTCTTAGTCTGGAAGCTCTGCTGAAACTCCTCTACCATGGGTGTCCCTGCTGATACTTAAAATACTAGCTTCCAGCAACAAAACAACAAACACGCCACCACAGAACTAGTACAACAAACTGATAGTCACAATACGGTGTGATAAAAACCATATGACAGTTTTGCATCATTCACATTATTTAAGGCAATATAACACTAGTTTTCTTTCTTGTATGGAAATAAACATTTCCATCTGATAGAAATCTATCAGATGGAAATATTTATTGGTAGTGTAGTGGCTACAAATCAAGCTGCTAACCTCAGAGTCAGCAGTTCGAAACTACCAGCTGCCCCACGGGAGAAAGATGAGGCTTTCTGCTCCTGTAAAAATCTACAGATTCAGAAACCCTGTGCATGGTCACTGTGAGTCGGAACCTACTCCAAGGCTCACAACAACAACAATAAAAACAACATTATATCTTCCATGGGTTTCTTTATCTGGATAGTTATATATATGTATATATATATATGTTTGTTGTTGTTAAACGTCATAGAATCAGTTCCGATCCACAGCCACCCTGTATAGGGTTTCTGAGGAGCAGCTGGTGAGGAGCAGCTGGTGAGCTTGAACCACCAACCTTGCAGTTGAAACGGCTTTGCAGTCTGGCACATTAACCCACAGCCCCACACCAGGACTCCATGTGTGTGTGTGTGTGTGATCCACATGATTGTTGCTGTGCATGCTCCTAAATTAACCTTTTGAAGCTCCATTTTGTAATAATTTGCTACACATCCACCCATTCCGCCATCTTGTTTGTTCTCCCATTTTGTAATAATTTATTCAGGCAAGAATTTTTAGTTGCTGACCAAACTATTTGATGAACACATATTCACATGATTTCAAAGCCTCACTCTATAGATTACTTTCAAAGCATTACTCTACAGATTACTCAGTAACTACAAAGACATAAAGATTCTTTTATGATGGAGAAATATAATAGAGATAATGTTAGCTAAATAATCATACTTAATATCACCAATTTTGTTGTTAGTTACTGTTGAATCAAATGTGACTCATGGAAACCCCCTATGTGCAGAACAGAATTACTCCAAAGGGTTTTCAAGGCTGTGATCTGTCTTTAAGGGAATCTCTGAGTGGATTCAAATCACTGTGCTGTCAGTGAGAGCCAAGTACATAACCATTTGAACTACCCAGGTAGAAAAAGGGACAGATTATACTGTATACTTACTTACACTATGCACTGATAAAGGAACATAACCGATGTGCTGTTTTGGAGACTCCCTTAAAAAAAAAGAAAAACTTAGGTAGACTCAATAAAAACATCATTAATAGAAAAGACAAAATAAGACAATGTAGGTGTACTAAATTAAAGAAGCTTAACAACTAAATGGAATGGATGAAATATGGTTGGCTCATAGACCAATGAAAAATAATGACTATCAAGTGTAATTTAATTGTTGTTATTGTTCATTGCTGTCAAGGCAGCTCCAACTCATGCCAACCTAAGATAGAATAAACTATTGTCTGTTCCTTTGCCATACTCACAATAATTGGTATGTTTGAGCTCATTTTGGGGCCACCTAGTCCTGGTGTGGAAGGAGCTCTGGTAGTGTAGTGGTTACGATCAGGCTGCGAACCTTAAGGTCAGTAATTCGAAACTACCAGCTGTTCCACGGGAGAAAGATGAGCTTTTTGCTCCTGTAAAGATTTACAGTCTTGGAAATCCTGTACAGGGTCACTATGAGTCAGAACTGACTGTATGGCACATAATAATAACAACAGTCCTGGTGTGGTGCTGTGGGCTAATGCGTCAGACTGCAAATTTGTTTTAACTGCAAGATCGGTGCTTCAAGCTCACCAGCTGCTCCTTGAAAACCCTCTACAGGGTCGCTATGGGTTGGAATCGACTCGACAGCACTTAACAACAAGTCAACTCATCTCATGAAGGCTTTCCTCATTTTGAACAGGGACTGAATATTAGATACTACTGTTATTGTTGTTGTTCAGTGAAGCCAAGTGTGTTTTGACTCTTAGGACCATCTGCACAACAGAAAAAACACTGTCCCTTCTTGTGTCATCCTCACAATTGTTTGTGTCCATTGTTGCTGCCACTGAATCAATCCATCTTATTGGGATCTTCCTCTTTTTCACTGACCCTCCACTTTTTAAGTATGATGTCCTTCTCCAGGGACTAATCTCTTCTGATAACATATGCAAATATTTTTGTTGTTGTTGTTAAGTACTGTTGAGTCAGTTCTGACTCATAGGCACCCTGTGTAGGGTTTCTGAGGAATAGCTGGTGAGCTTGAATCTTTGACCTTGCCATTCAAACCAACTTTGCAGTCCATTGCATTACCCCACAGTGCCGCACCAGGACTCCAATATTTTTGTAGCAATAGTAAATTGCTTGATTGTAATATTTTCATTAAAGTTTTATAAGAGAATGTGTTTGATATTAGGAAATACAAGCTGATATTTTTCTTTTAAAGAAAAATATGTATTAATGCTTATTTCTTATTTCAAAAGAGTTAAGCAAAAATGTATTTATGTATAATTATTCATATGTTTGCCTGTCTAGAGTTCCTGAGTGGTGCAACTGGCTAAGCACTCAACTACCAGCTAAAATGTAGGAAGTTCAAACCCAACCAAAATAGTCTTGAAAGAAAGACCTGGTGATGAATTTTCAAAAGGTCCCAGTTTCCAAAACCCTAGGTATCCCACAAAACTGCTCTGCAACAGGCTTGATTCCACCCTAGGCAACTGATAACTGATATGCATCTTCCTACCTATGTACATAAGGATATTCAGAGAAAGATAAAGGCAATATGACACAATACTAACTGGTGGATCTAAGTAAAGAGTAAGAGTGTTTATGGAATTATAATTTCCAATTTTCTATAGATTTTACAGCTTTCAATTAAAGTCTAGAATGAAAAAAAAATTAAGCCGAAATAAGAGCAAATTAAAAACAAAGAAACAGCAACAAAATACAATCAAGAATCTTGAGGTGAATTTTATTAAGACTTTAGATAACATGCAGGAGGATAAAAAGAAAAATCAAGTTCTTTAAAGAGTTAACATTCCCCCTCAATTGTCAGCTAGAGCTCTTGGAATTACACACTCTATTAAGTTCTTTCTATTGATGTCATCATTGTTCTCAGACCAGCCAAAGCAATCAGCTTTATCACTCTATTATGCATCCTTTTTTAGACTCATGTAGCATTTAACATCTTCCATTATTGAGTCACTGCTAATTTTAAAACTTTTGAATATGAGAATTCTGGATAAGCCTATTGGCTACTCATTGATTCATCTCAAAGTTGCTTAGAGGCTGAGGGTAAAACTATAGTGAGAGTTTATTATTAGATTTTGACACTGCTGACTCAAAAACAGCAGGCAGGCATTTTTCTACAGTGCTAGTCTCTTTGTTAGGCTGGAAATATAATTCTCTTAATTCACTAAGTAATTGACTCCTAATTTTTCTTTTATTGCCAAAGTGCTGATAAACAAGCGTAATCTCTTTTGTAAACACTGAAGCATATATGTGAAAAGAGGAAGTGATAGACACAAAGAGGTGAAGATAAAGGATTAGGTATATTTTCTAAGCAAAAGCAAGAATGTTTAATTCCCCTTTGCCCAAATTAACCTGTAATTCTATTATTCATGTATTTTGTAGGATCAGTACTAGACTGCAGTCCACAGGGTCAGCAGTTCAAACCCACCATCTGCACCTCTGCAACCCTATACAGAGTTGCTATGAATCTGAGTTGATTTAACAACACTTAATAACAACAATAATTTACTTGGAATGGGTGCTGGTATCATAGTGGGTTACATGTTGTTCTGTTAACCAAGCTGGGCAGCTAACCACAAGTTCAGTAGTTTGAACCCACCAGCCTCTGCACAGTGGAAAGATGAGGTTTTCTTTTCCCACAGGAATTTGCGTACTCAGAATACAGGGTCGCTCCCTATGAGTCGGAACTGACTCAAAGGCACCCAACACAAGCAGAAAAAATTTGTCTTGGCAGATACCTTTTTCCATTTTTTAATATAATAAGTATTTGGAATAAGCCTGGGATTTCCATATTTTTGTAGAATATCTAACACTTCAAAATATGTATAATTCTAGCTATTGTATTTACTGCTGTTGTTGTTTAGTGCCATCAAGTCAATTCCAATCCATAGCAACCCTGAATAGGGTTTCCGAGTTGTGGCTGGTGAGCTTGAACTGCTGACTCTGCCATTCAAATCAACTTTGCAGTCCAGTGTATTCAACCACAGCTGCACACCAGAACTCCTGGTATTAGCTGCTAGATCTCATTAAAATAACCCTTTTCCTTTACATATCACGGATTGTGTTCATAGTATATCTGATTCATCAATACAGCTGGTTTTCACATTTATTTTAGTAATTGTGGTCCATGAAATGTATTTAAGGGTATTTGAGGAACAAGGGCATCACTTTTGTGGTTACTTTTTTATTTCCTTTTTCTGTTTTCATAAAGAACATCAAAGCCTCCTCAATCCTCACAATCATTATAAGTATATGGAAAAAGTCTCCTCAATCCCCACAGTAATCATAAATATATGGAAACTCATAAAAGCTAGCTCCTTATTTTGTGAATAGATCTTCTTGCGCTATAATTCTCTAAGGGGCATCGATTCTTTATACAGCACAGTAATTTACACAGCACATCAATCTCATCTGTCAAACCTAGATTTAGAGAAATCCTAAACACTGAGGCAAGCTTAGAAGTGTTTAGTCACAGAAGAATGACTCAGATTTAAGTAATCAAGGTCACCTGACTCTCTTTTAACTTAAAGAGGATAGTGTTGTTAAGTGCCATTGAGTCAGTTCTGATTCATAACGACCCTTTATAGGGTCTCCAAGGAGTGTCTGGTAGTTCTGAACCTCTGACCTTGTAGTTAACAATCCAGTGCATATCCTACAGCATGACTGGCTATAAAACAGCAGGATTGTTCATAATAGCCCCAAAAGTTTAAACAACTCAAATGCCCATCTTGTAAAGAGAAACAAAATCTAGTGTCCATACAATGGATTATTATGCAGCAATAATAAGAGATAAAATTCTGATATATGCTACAACATGAATGACGTTTGAAAACATTCTCCTCATTGAAAGAAACCAGTCACAAAAGACCACAATAATATGATATCACGTATATGAAATATACAATATAGGTATGTATATGTAGGGAGAGTCAGAACATACATTGGTGGTTGTTTAAGGCTGGAGGGGTTTATGGGAAACGATAAGTGCTGATGGTTATGTGATTTCTTTATGGGGTGATGAACATGTTCTAAAATTGATTGTCATGATGGTTGCACAGAATGTACTATGAGTACACTAAAACCACTGAATTATGCACATAAAATGTGTGAATTGTATGGTATGTGAATTATATTACATTTCGGTCCTGGTATAGTGTTGTGGGTTAACATGCTAGACTGCAAAGTCATTTGAATCACAAGGTCAGCGGTTCAAGCTCAACAGCTGCTCCTGGGAAACCCTATACAGGGTTGCTATGGGTCAGAACTGACTCAATGGAACTTAGCAACAACAATCACAGGTAGTTTAGAAAAAAGAAAAAAAGCAGTTGTGTAACAAAATGTTGGCCAATTCAGCATAAATTCAGAGAAAATAAAAGAGCAGATCAAAACAAGTGCACATGTTGATGAGTGACAGTAACACCGAATATGTTTACGGTGGACATTTAGGGGAAAAAAATTAAAGGCTTGAATGTGTAAACGGTGGCCCAATACTTACTGAATCTGTTACATAAAACATATAGGAAGGGTGCTTTCATGCCTGACAGCGGAAGTAGGACATGCCACTGTTTTCTCGTGAAATTGTCTGCGGGTTTCTGATTGTGGACTCCCAGCAGCGGACATGTCGCACTATAACTTCAAGAAGATTATGGTGGTTCCATCCGCCAAGGACTTTATTGATCTGACATTATCGAAGACTCAACGAAAGACTCCAACAGTTATTCATAAACATTACCAAATTCATCGCATTAGACATTTTTACATGAGGAAAATCAAATTTACTCAACAGAATTACCATGATAGACTCTCTCAGATTTTAACAGATTTCCCCAAATTGGATATGCATGAAGAAGTGAAATTTCCATATTTCCGATATCCATCCATTTTATGCTGATTTGATGAATATTCTCTAT
>NW_006410070.1:17668-18235 GCF_000296735.1 Chrysochloris asiatica | reverse complement strand
TAGGGTCCCGCTCTCCACTCTTCCCCCTTGATGATCCTAGGGACCTTTGCTCCTAGACTGCAAAGTTAATCACTCCCCTCCTTACTATAATACTTCTACCTTTACATTTCCAACCCTCACAATCAGTTCTGAAAACAATTATTCATCATTGTATCACAAAAGACCCGTCTGCATTTCATTGAATCAGCCCCGCCTAGTCAGACTGAATACTACTCACTGGAGATTCTACCTTCCTCCATGCCCTCTGGATCTAGGCTCCCTCTTGAAAGCTTGTAAACCAGTCACTTATTGCCTTTGTAGTCCCCCCCACCCATTTTGGATAGCCAATGCCCAAGTTGCCCATCCCTATCTACTCTGTGTATGAAGGGGTAGGAATGATGCTTGTTGTAAAGATTTGTTCCCTTTTTTGAGCTACTACATCCATAGGTGTAGGTCAAGTTCATCAAATTGTATCAGATTACTCTTGTTTTTCCTCTTCTTTCTTCTTCTAATTGAGCTCTGATCATCCAGTCATTGAAGCCAAGTCAAGTGGGTATTATCTGCAACTGAGGGTGTTCTTGTGCATAT
>NW_006410070.1:8804-13596 GCF_000296735.1 Chrysochloris asiatica | reverse complement strand
TTTTGAGTGCCTTCCAACCTGAGGGGCTCATTTTCCAGCACTGTATCTGACAATGTTTCTCTGCTATTCATAAGGTTTTCAATGACTAAATATTCGGAAGTAGTTCGTCAATCCTTCTTCCTACTCTGTCTTAATCTGGAAGCTCATCTGAAACCTGTCCACAATGGGTGACCCTGCTGATATTTAAAATACTAGTGGAATATCTTTCAAAATCACAGGAACTCACAAGCCACTACAGTACGACAAACTGACAGACAAGTGGTGGAGCATCAGGTATTTTTATTAATTGTTTTTCCATTTATTTTGTGTTGTTATCGTTGAGACTATGTATAGCAAAACCTACCCCAATTCAACAGTTTCTCCTATACCATTAGTAACATTGAATGCATTCTGCAAGTTATGCAAACATTCTCCCCCTCCTTTTCTGACTTGTTACTCCCACATTAACATAGACTGACAAAGGTTCAAAACTAATGTTTCAAGTTGCAGTTGTCATTTTGATCCCATATATATAGTTCTTAAAAGAGCATAATGCTTAAGAAAGATATCTTTTACTAGTTAAGCTTAACTATTATTCTGTATTAAAAAGGTTTCAAGGAGTATTTTTGGTTGAAAGTTAAAAGATTATCTCAGGGCAAGAGTGTCAGCGTTCATCCAGCCTTCAGGGCACCAGGAGAATTCACAATTCTGTTGTACGTTCTCTCCCTTTTCTCTTGTTCTGTTTTCAGCATTTTAAATATATGATCTCATTGCCTTCCGGCCTCCAAGGCTTGAGGAAAAATTGCTCCAAGGCATTTAACCTTACTGGGGATCCTTTGTGACTATTTTCTTCTCTATCACTGCTACCTGGATCTGTATGTTTATTTTTGAGAATCTAATGATGATGTGCTTGGAATATTTGGGGGGGGGCAGGGTTATCCTGTTTTAGGTTCTTTGAGCTTCTTGGATTTGGAGATTAATGTTATTAGAATGGGAACATTTTCTAACATTATTTCTTCAAATATTCTTTGTTCTTTTATCTTTCTCTCTCAGCTCCTTCTGGAAAACCTATGGTGCCTATATTAGGTCTCTGCTTGTCCCATAATGACATTAAAGTATGTTCAGCCTTCTTGAAACTCCCTTCTTGTTGCTCTTTGGTACCTGTAACTTTTACTATTTTGTCCTTTAATTTGTTGATTCTTCTTCTGTTTGATTCAATTTGTAGGTAGGTCCTTTGATTGTGTCTCTCATTTCAGTTACTTATCCCTTTCAGTTGCAATATTTCTTTTTGACATCCTCTTTTTTTCTTGCATCATTTTCCTTATTTTCACTTGCTCTTTTTCTGTTTTCCTTTAGTCCTTTAGCTATGTAATGTTGTTATATTTTATTCTACCTTTTTTTTCTCTCATTACCTGACAATTCCCAGATGTTCTTTCATTCTCTTTGTTGTGTTTATATGCGTAGGTCATTGTTTTTCTGTTCTTTGTGTGTCATGAAGTTTTTTGTCAGGGCATTGAAATTTTTCACAGTGCTAACTCAGTTTTCCCCCAGTATTTGGTATTTTTTGCCTATGGTTTGTTGTTGTTGTTGGGTGCCATTGAGTTGGTACCAACTCATAGCAACCCTATGAACAACAGAACGAAACACTCCCCTGTCCTGGGCCAACCTCACAATTGTTGCCATGCCTGAGCCCATTGATGCTGCCACTGTGCCAATCCATCTCACTGGGGTGTCTTCCTCTTTTTCTCTGACCCTCTACCTTACCAAACAGGAAATCTTTCTCCAGCAACTTGTCCCTCCTAGAAATATGTCTGAAATATGAGAGACAAAGTCTGGCCATCCTGGCCTCCAAGGAACACTCTGATTGTACTTCTGTCAACACAGATCTGTTGGGTTTTTTGGCAGTCCATGGCACTTTCAATATTCTCCTCCAACACCAGAACTCAAATGCATCAATTTTTCCACGATCTTCTTTACTCACTGTCTGGCTTTCACATGCATATGAGGTTATTGAAAATACTATGGCTTGGGTCAGGCGCACCTTAGTCCTCAAACTGACTTCTTTGCTCTTCAGCACTTAAAAGGTCTTGTGCAGCAGATTTGCCTAATGCAATATGGGTTCTGATTTCTTGGCTACTAATTGCGTGAGTGTTGATGGTTAATCCAAGAAAAATGAAGTCTTTGACAACCTCAATCTTTTCCCTGTTGATAAGAATATTGTTTATTGGTCCAGTGGTGAGGATTTTTGCTTTCTTTACATTGAGATGCAATCCATACCGAAGGCTATGGTCTTGCTTATGGTACTTTCTGCAAAAAAGTCCAAGGCAAGTAGACCCTTTGGCCCTTGTTTGCTATCTCCTCTCCCTCTCTACAATAGCTCCTTCTCCCTCTCTGGTTTAATTGTTGTTGTTGTTTTGTTCTGTGGAATCGGTTCTGACTCATGGCGACCCTGCATAGGGTTTCCGAGGCTGTAAATATTTACATGAGCAGAAAGCCTCATCTTTCTCCCGCAGAACAGCTGGTAGTTTCGCACTGTTGACTTTGTGGCTCACAGCCTGGTTTGTAACCACTACGCTACCAGAGGATTTCAACCTCCAGTCTCTCCCAAACACACCAGACGACACACTATAGTCAGTCTGTCCACTAGTGGGTGCTGCCACTTTGGCAAGATAGTTTGTGCTAAGCAATCTGTCCACCAAGGGCCAAAGTCCTGTCTCTAGGTATCAGTCCCTTAATTTCTCTGTATGCAAGTATGTTTTTAGTAGGAACACCCCCACTCAGCAAGTCCCCTTTGGGGATGAGTACCAGCCTGACTTCACAGCAGGGCCCCTGTCTAGTAATTCAAAATAGGCAATATCTGGTTGGAAGGCATGACACAATCCAATTGTACCCCCAGGGAGGCCTGCCTTGTTGCTATCAGCACCTTCCCTTGGCTTTGGGTATGTATTGTTAGGTGCCACTGAGTCAATATCGACTCATAGCAACCCTATGCACAACAGAACAAAACAATGCCTGATACTAGATCAACCTCACAATGGTTGCTATGCCTGAGCTCATTGGTGCCACCACTGTGCCAATCCATTTCGTTGGGGGCCTTCCTCTTTTTCTTAGACCCTCCACTTTACCCAACATGATATCCTTCTCCAGTGACTGGTCCCTCCTGATAACATGTCTGAAGTATGAGAGACGAAGTCTGGCCATCCTGGCCTCCAAGGAGCAATCTCCCAACACAGATTTATTTGTTCTTTTGGAGGCCCATGGCACTTTTAATACTCTCCTCCAACACCATAACTCAAAAGCATCAATTCTTCTACGGTCTTCCTTATTCACTGTTCAATTTTCACATGCATATGAGGTTAATGAAAATACCATGGCTTGGGTCAGGCACACCTTAGTCTCAAACTGACATCTTTGCTCTTGAAAACTTTATAGAGTTCTTGTGCAGCAAATTTGTCTAATGTAATTTGATTTCTTGACTGCTGCTTCCATGAGTGCTTATGGTTGGTCCCTGCAAAATGAAGTCTTTGACAAATTCAATCTTTTCTCCACTGAGATGGATGTTATTTATTGTTGCAGTGGTTAGGATTTTTGTTTTCTTTGTATTGAGATGTAATCCATACTGAAGGCTGTGCTCTTTGATCTTCATCAGTAAATGTTTTAACTCCTCTTCGCATTCAGAAAGCAAGGTTGTATCATATGCATATCGTAGGTTGTTAATCAGTCTTCCTCCAATCCTGATGCCATGTTTTTCTTCATATAATCCAACTTCTCTGATTATTTGCTCAGCATATAGATAGATTAAGTATGGTGAAAGAATACAACCCTGTCACACACCTTTCTTAATTTTAAACCATTCAGTGTTCCCTTGTTCTGTTTGAACAACTGCCTCTTGGTCCATGTACAGTTTCCTCATGAGCTCAGTTAAGTGTTCCAGAATACTCATACTTCACAATGTTGTCCATAATTTGTCATGATCCACACAATCAAAAACCTGTGTGTAGTCAATAAAGCACAGGTAAACATTTTTCTGATGTTCTCTGCTTTCAGCCAAAATCCATCTGACATCAGCAATGATGTCCGTTGCTCCATCTCCTCTTCTGAGCCCGGCTTGAACCCCTGTAAGTTCTCTGTCAATGTATGGTTGCAGCCATTTACCTTTAGTAAAACTTTACTCGCATGGGATATCAATGATATTGTCCAATGATTTCTGCATTCCATTGGGTCACCTCTCTTTGGAATGGGCACAAATACAGGTCTTTTCCAGTCAGTTGGTCAGATAGTTGTCTTCCAAATTTCTTGGAAGAGATGAGATGGTTGTTGATATAGACTCCACTTTTTCTGTGCATAAGGTTGCTATGAGTTGGCGGCGACACCATGGCACCTAACTACAACAGCAACATAAAAAGTCCTGCTTCTTACATAAGACTATAGGTGGAAGCCTGAACCACATCCAGATCTTCAGAGATGGGAAATTTCCACTTGAAAGGAGGACCAGCCTGGAACAGTTAGAAGAACAGAAGATACTTCTTGAAAGAAAGACCGCCAGGAAAAATACAAAACAACAGAGGCAGACTGACTGTTACTATAAGAACAAGCAAGTTGCTTGCCCAGGAGACATCAAGGCAAGTGGTCGGGTTCCCTCAGTGTAAACCTCCTCCCAAGACTAAGACTCAGTGGGTCTGATTGGTGACCATGTGCATCACCGATAAGGAGAAGTGAGGGAAAAAACAAGCAATGAAGCTGCGAGCTAAGCCCTACAACGTTCAATAGACTCCTGTGAACCCGGGTGGAGACCTGGTTGGCCAGCAGTGTG
>NW_006410070.1:5477-7896 GCF_000296735.1 Chrysochloris asiatica | reverse complement strand
TTAAAAAAAAAAAAAAAGGCCTGTTTCTTAGCAACATTGCAACCTCCATCAGCAGTCCTCAGGATTGATCAGACAGGGAGCAAAGAGACTTGAATTTTCTGGGATGTCTGGACTGTTGATTTCAGAGGTCTAAGCTATGGAGCAGGTAAACAGGTAGAGTGTTGTCTATGAGAGCCTTCAACACTTCACAGACATTTGGTAGTAACTCTCAGTAGATTTACAGCCAACAATGTCTGTGTTGGGGAGGTGCTGGTAAAATTCCAAACAGACCCCACAGAAGATCTACCTTGTTGGTTTTAGAACAGAAGCTTGTGCTCACATCTCTTTGTACAGGCAGGGTTGTGGTGATGAGGAAAGTTTATGATATGTTCCCAGTTTATGATACCTTGTGGCCAGCATGGTTGTGGGGAGATACAGGGAGAGTGTAATAGAGATGCTCTATGACTCTTCCCTGTGTGTAGTCCCTTTCTGCTTTCCTCTGCTCCCTGATTCAGAGTCACTGAAAGCTGAGCAGCGTATTTCTTGTTGCATTTGTTAGGGAACATCAAAACAATCTCTATTTGTTCCACCATTTTCCCAGAATTCTATTTAAATATTTTTAAATAATGCCTTGTTTTTATGAATTTATGATGTGGTAGCATTACAACATTAGTGTTCTAATTTCTGAAGCAATTACTTTGGTAGCACAGACCACGATGATTTTTTAAAATAAATTCTCATGACTGTAAACTTTAACCTAGCCATGTAACAATTTCTCTGATACACACCCATTTAATCTTGCAGATTTCCATTTACTCTAGAATCAATATAAGATAAATGTCAAAAAAACCCTTACAGCTTCTAAAGGTCAAAAGCTCTCTGTGTTTATTTCAGAGATACAGAAATAAAAGGAACAGAAAAAAATTACTGTTCTGTACTGTTGGTGTCAGGATTTTGTTCTGTACTAGAGATCTAAAATTGAAAAATGGCAAAGGACACTAAAAAACATAGCTATTTGGAATATTCATTGAAGTACTTCTCCAATTGAAAAGCTGAAACATAACTATAAAATCATATTTACCGTCTTTCTATTTGTTTAGTAACAAAGATAAAATGCAGTACTGAATCAGGCATGTGTCAGATTTGCATTTAGGAATATATTTATAATGGTATCTTATATTGTGTCTGCTATTTTTAATGTAAAAAGCAATTCTGGGTTCAGTGCTCCTAATAACGAAGTTAAATCTTTATGTGAAAAGATGCAAGTCATAGGCATAACTTCAGTAACCTATTACTTAATTACTTAAACTTGGAATTTTTAATTAGCCATTAGGTTGGTGGTTCAAATCTACCTAGCAGCTCTGTGAAAAAAAAACACCTGGAAATCTATTTCCATAAAGTTTGTTGTTATTGTTGTCAGGTGCCATTGAGTCAGAACTGACTCATAGTGAGCCCATGCACAGCAGAACAAAACAATGTCCGATGCTGGGCCAAGTTCACTACCGCTAGTCAATAAAGCACAGGTAAACATTTTTCTGATGTTCTCTGCTTTCAGCCAAGATCCATCTGACATCAGCAATGATATCCCTTGTTCCATGTCCTCTTCTGAATCCAGCTTGAACCCCTGTAAGTTCTCTGTCAATGTATGATTGTAGCCGTTTCTGTATTACCTTTAGTAAAACTTTACTCACTTGAGCAAGTGGGCATCCCAGCCCCACCCGCGGAGGGTTCTACTACGCATGTGCACAGAGCTCCTCGAAATTGAAAGGGACAGTTTCCAATTAAAACCAAATGTCCACAGCCGGCGCTGAACTGTTTACCACTAGAAAAAAAGGCCTGAATGGGGATTGTGGGGCAGGACAAGCAGACAAAAAAAGGAAATAAGCTGAAAATTAAATTCTAAGTTCCGTCACAGCTCGATCAACAACAACACAGAACACCGGGCCAAGAGGGCTCACGAGATAGTGTTGGAACTCTGAAACAAATATAAAGCTATGTTTGGAGGATTGGAGGTTCTACAGCTGGGGAATTTAAAGGGAATCCAGAAATCCATTGTATTCTGGATCAAGACAGTCAGTTGTTCCAAGAGCTGACATCTTGGGAGAGAACATCTTGATTGTATTAGGATTGATAGTATCAGGAGAGAACATCTTGATTGTATCTTGATTATATCAGAATTGGATCAAGATTGACATTGAAATTTAAAGTGACAGTATCAACATAAAACCAAACAGCCACCACGCATCTGTCTGTTGTGCTGTGGTGGATTGAGCTGCTGTGATTCTGAGGACTATGCCACCAGTGTTTTAAATAACCAGCAGGGTCACCCATGATGAACAGGTTTAAGATGAGCTTCCGGACAAAGACAGACAAGGAAGAAAGAGTGACAAACTACTTCCAAATCGCTAGTCACTGAAAACTCTATGAATAGCAGAGAAAC
>NW_006410070.1:4641-5160 GCF_000296735.1 Chrysochloris asiatica | reverse complement strand
TTTGGACTTGGTGATAGAAATGATGCTGGAGTATGAATGATAGATTTCTGCAAGACAAATGATTTGTTTATTTCCATAAAGTTTACAGCCTAGAAAATCCTATGGAGTAGTTCTGTTGTCACCTGGAATGATTATGAAGCAAAATTAACTCTACCTAACTAACAATTAACCACAAAGTCCCTCTGTAACTAGTAATGTAAAACGTTTTTAGGCCTCACCAGTCCCTCAAACATTTGTTGAGAAAGTTCTCAGAGTAGTGTAAGGAAGAATCAAAAAATGGGTTCCTTGTAATATGGGCTTCCAGTATTATGGGCTAGCAACACACCATAAATACCCCCAAACTACATGGATTATGTCCGTTTATGCCAGCCCAGTATCTGCAAGCATCATACCCTTTAATTTCCAAAACAATAGCTATAATAATGGTTGCTGTTAAGTGACATCAAGTCGGTTCTGACTCATAGTGACCCTGTATAGTGTTTCAAGGAGTGGCTTCTGGGTTTGAAACACCAGCCTTGT
>NW_006410070.1:1800-3688 GCF_000296735.1 Chrysochloris asiatica | reverse complement strand
CAAACATTCTATCATGAAGATGGTGCCGAGCAGGCAATGTTTTGTTCTGTCCTACATAAGGTCTCTGTGATTTGGAGTCCTGGTGTGGCACCATAGGATAAACACTCAGCCTCAAGGTGGGTTTGAACAACAAGGTCGGCAGTTCAAACTCACCAACTGCTCCTTGGAAACCCTATAATACAGGTTCGTTATGAGTCAGAACTGACTTGACGGTACTTAACAACAACAATATAGCAACTAATAACAGCAGAAAGTGCCAACAACTTTTTAAATTGGCTTAAATGTGTTAGCTCAACTAGTTTCACAATTATCCTTTGCAGTGCTGTTGTTGTTGTTAAGTACTGTGGAGTCAGTTCTGACTTACAGTGACCCTGCACAGGGTTTCCGAGGCTGCAAATCTTTATGGGAGCAGAAAGCCTCATCTTTCTCCAGTGGAACAGCTGGTAGTTTCGAACTGCTGACCATGAGATTAACAGCCCAATTTGTAACCACTACGCTACCAGATCTCCTTATCGTTTGCAGTAGCTTTACTATTATTACACTTATATACCTATGGCAGAACATACTCCAGGGTCCATGCACTTTCCCTATGAAAATACACAATCATGTATTTTCTCCCTACCATGAACTAACAAAGCCAACTTTCAGGTTAATTAAATAAACCAAGGATCTGGAGGGGAAAGAAAGACCCAAACAAAGCAACCAATCACCATGGAATCAATTTCAACTCATGGTAAGTCGGAAGTTGTCATTGTTGTTAAATGCCATCAAGTTGGTTCTGACTCATAGTGACCCTGTACAAGGTTTCTGAGGGGCAGCTGGTGGGTTTGAACCACCAACATTGAGATTCAAATTGACCTTGCAGTCCAGTGCTTCATTCAACAGTGCCAGAAATAGACCTTTCATCCCTCTGGATGGATGTGAACTATTGAACTGCCAGGCTTTTGGTTAGCAGCCAAAATTTCGGTCATCTGTGGCATCCAGGAACTCCAAGTATCTAATGTGAGATGTAGTTCACATTTTCTTTTCAACTCACTTAGTTATTTTTATGCTGAAGTATTTTAAAGCCAATGACACACATCATGTCATTTTGTCCCTAAATATTTCATTATACAATGCAAAAAGCAAAACATCGTACATAACCAAAATAAATATTTGTCAAGCCTAATGAGCGACAAGAGCCCTGGTGGCACTGTGTGTTAGACATTGGATTGCTAATATCAAAGTTGGGAGTTCAAACCCACCATCTTTCTGAGGGAGAAAGATGAGGCTGTTTGCTCCCATAAATATTTATGGGATTTGTAATGCTATTTTCTGATTTGCTATGAATCAAAATTGGACTGAGTGACAGTGAGTTTAATCATGAGTCACAATACCAGTAATCCTGTGACCCAAATTATATTCTAGTTTCCCCAATGTTCCCCAAATTGTCTTGATAACTATTCAAACCTGTGAAATTCGGGTCTATTCCAGGGTCACATACTGCATCTCATCACTGAATATCTTAGATTTCTGTGAATGGTGTAGTGAATTTATTAATCTGGCTCTTCTGGCTGTAGTCTTTGCAACTCCCACACAATGATGGGTGGGACTGTGGAAATAAGGCATTTGGAACCTGTGATGGTTGGAGCTATGTGCCCACATGACTAGTTCATGAGTCACACTATTGGATGATTGTCCTCCAGCCTGTGATCTGCTGGAATTATCTTCCGTTGTATGCATTGTAAATCTGTAAGTCCTGACCTCTGTGTTAATGGGCATGGTTATGCTATACTAGTGAAGATTCGGTTATTTTTGTTATTTTAATGAGGTAAGATTATGGTGGGATACACTCGTATTGAACCCTTGCTTGAGTCAGAGCTTTTATCTTACAAGAGTTAAAAGAAGA
>NW_006410070.1:0-1440 GCF_000296735.1 Chrysochloris asiatica | reverse complement strand
ACCTTGTGGTTAAAACTGACCCTGTGATCCAGTGTTTACCCTAAAGCACCACAGTGGTACTAGATTTGTTGTTGTTGTTGAGTACTGTGAAGTTGATTCTGACTCATAGTGACCCTGCATAGGGTTTCCGAGGCTGTGAATCTTTACAGGAGCAGAAAGCCTCATCTTTCTCCCGCAGAGCAGTGGTAGTTTCAAACTGCAGACCTTGAGGTTTGCAGCCCGATTCATAATCACTACGCTACCAGAGTGGTACTAGATAGTTAAGCCAAACTCTCACTCTAGAATAGTCTCTGTTTTTATGACACTGACTTGAGTCCAGAACAATTGTCCATTAGAATAGCTCACCTTCAAGATTTGCCTGATTGCCTTGCATGGTGTTATTTCATTTGCTCCTACTTTTTCCATTTACTATCTGTCTTTTAGATACCTTTGTGATACTTAGAAGGGAAAGAAAACAGAGCAATTCTGCATGCTGGACTAGAAAAAAAAAAAAAAAAAGGTCTCTGAAGACTGAAAGGGGAAATGAGCAGGAACTAAGGACCCAATAAGCATTTTTAAATTGTCTATAGATTTAAACTAAGTAATCCTAGGTATGAATGACCACAAATAACTGAACATAGAAAAAGTAACAGCCTAAGTAACTTTCATTCTGAGCAAAGGCTGTGAATCGTATGTCCAAGGCAGCTTTATGAAATGGATCCTAAGATTCAAAGTAAGATTTTGGTTTGGGTTTTGTTTGTTGTTGTTGTTTTTAACTTAGAGCCTTTATCATATTGTTATTGTTGTTGTTACGTGCCATCAAGTCGATTCTGATTCAAAGCAATCTTGTATAGGGTTTCCAAGGAGCAGCTGGTGAGCTTGAATCACCGACCTTGCAGTTCAAACCAACTGCAATCTAGCGCATTAACCCACAGTGCCAAACCAGGACTCCTTTATCCTATTAGATAGGGCTTTGTGCACAAATTCTAACTGGAAACTCTGCAATCAATGCATAAAGCAAAGCCTGCAAGATTTAATTGCTCAGGCAACCAATAAAGTAAAACACGTAAATTACAAACTGAACTTGTTTCTAACTGACAATCATGAAAGCCTTTTGAATCTTTGTTCAAAGTCATCTCATTTGAATGTGCTTTCACTTCTCCGGAAATAACCCTGAAAACCTGTATCCAAGGTAGATAAACAAAAATTGTTTCTATGGTGTTATTAAAATAGGCTGTTATTTCAAAGTCCTTGGCATATTCATTCACTCTCTAGATATCCTGAGTGCTTACTTTTTGTCAGGACATTTCACAAGTGTGATTTTTAGCTCACTTCATTGAGGCTCAACATCATCTCTCTAAATAAAGTTACATGTGTTCAGAACCTCCCTCCATTCAGAAAATTCAATCTCAACAATTTGGTGGGGCTAATTGTCAGAAGGGACCAATCGCTGGAGAAGGA
>NW_006410069.1:15860-17811 GCF_000296735.1 Chrysochloris asiatica | reverse complement strand
TATATGTGGTTCAGAGTTCTGGGACCAGCCCCTGAGCCTGCTTGGTCAGGTATTCTGTGTTGTTGTTGGAGGAGCTCCTTTACTGCACTTCTACCCAATCCTCCATCATGTTTGTTCTTTTGTCCGGTTTTCTTGCTTCATAGAGCCCACACAGCATATCTGCTTAGTCTTGTCATCTATCTCTTCCTACTACCTTTTTTTTTTCATTGACAAACCACTGGCTAAATTGACAAAAGAAAAAAAATGAGAAGCCTAGTAATAACTAACAATTGATGGTGAGATATGTGTCATTACACTAGAACCTAAAGATCATAACAGAATGTTATGAAAAATTATACTTCAGGAAATTTGAAAACCAAGAATAAATAGACAAGTTTCTAAAAATTCTACATCTATCTAAACTCACACAAGTAGAAGTAGAAAATCTGAATATACCCATAGCAAAACACTAAATACACTTTCAAATAGTACTTACTATTCATTGAAGAATTATTTTCCGTTTGTTTGAGCTCAACATAAGTGTTGTGCTTTCTTTGTTGTTAAGTGCCATCAAATTGGTCTTGACTCATAGCAACCATATGAGTTTCCAACGAGCGGTTGGTGAGTTTGAACTGATGATCTTGCAGTTCAAACCAAACTTATGGTTGAGTGCTCATCCTACAGTGCCACATGAGGACTCTCAAGATAAGTGTAGAACACTTCAATAATTGTGTGTATTTTGTAGTGACTTTGAGAGCTACTTCATTGGCATCCTGAAGAATTATGTTATTGTCTCTCAGAATACTTTGAAATATGTGTTGTCTTCAACATAAACTTTAAAATTAAAGAAAATGAATTTAAGGAAAGTACCATGAAGTGTTTTCCTTCTTTTATATCTCCAAATGTTTATTAATTCAATTTCTACTTACCAGTGTCAAATTTATAAATTTAAAAAATATGTGTTGAAAATAACTGTACAAATGCTCTAATTAAATAATACTTTTTAAAAAGTATATTTCAGTTGTCCAGAAGAGTCATTTTACTGAGTTTACTTCATTTTCGTCAGTTATTTTTATGTTTAAATTGCCATTACAATGGAAGTATGACACTTTTTTGCTCAGAATTTATAATATAGGATTTTAGTATTTGAGAATAATAAAGCTAAGATGAGTATAAAAATAACTTTAATATGGTGAATATTCTAAAAGAGGTACTAATAATGTGCTGTGAAGGTTCAAAAGAAACCATCTTCTTTGAAGATTCTGAACAAGTTTCACGAAATAAGGTGGGGACAAAAGAACAGAAAAAATTTAAAAACCAGAGTTGCAGTGCGTGTCAAAAACAATGTATAGAAAATGAAGGTATATAACTGATCTTGTCTTAGAGATTCAAAATCCTAAACCATTTGGCCAGTATTATTTTGCATGGCTAAATTTCTTACTTTTAATGATTATCACTGAGATTGGTAACCAGATAGAGTTTAGATTGTATAGTAATAAACCTGAATAATTTATACTATATACTGAAAATAAATATTATGATTAATTTATTATTTTAACATACAATCAACTGATTTATGTAGGATAAAGGAATTATAATAATGCTAGATAAATTAGAAGATGGTAATGTATTTACAGAGGTAAAAAACTGGAATTGACAATACAAGCAGTTATTCTTATTTTGAAGATTTAGAACCAAGACTGCAACTTGCCCATTTTCCTATAAATATTTACATTGATATTGTTGGTCCTGTGTGGATCCATGTCTTGTTAACAGTAAGTCCATTAGTAGTCTTTAAAGCAGGCCTGTAATTCATTATTGCTACAGTAACTGAACAAGTGGTAAAGTTTTACCATCTTGTTTCTAAGGAGCTTTCTGGCTATACTTCTTCCAAAACAGATTTATTTGTTCTTCTGGCAGTCCATGGTACTTTTTTTGCCAACATCATAATTAAATGCATCGATGTTCTACT
>NW_006410069.1:14403-14907 GCF_000296735.1 Chrysochloris asiatica | reverse complement strand
GTTCTTCATCATTTATTTTTTCTTAAAATGGTTGAACATTGACCATTTCTTTTTGGAACAGTGACTTTCATCGTCTTTTGATGCTTTCTGCATCTTTCAATATTTTTACCATAAATTGCTTCAGTATTGTAACCCCAAGGTTGAATTTTTCCCTTAGTATTTCAGCTTGGAAAATGCTGAGCATTCTCTTCCCTTTTGGTTTTCTAACTCTAGATCTTTCATTATAATATTTGACTTTGTGTTCTCAAGCTGCCCTTCAAATTTTCTGTTTAGTTCTTTTACTTCCTTATTTCTTCCATTTGCTTTAGCATATCTGTGCTGAAGAGCAGGTTTCAGAGGCTCTTCTGATATCCATTTTGGTCTTTTCTTTCTTTTTAAGGTCTTTTTAATGACTTTTACTTTTCCTGTCTGATGTTCTTGATGTCATTCCACAGCTCTTCTGATTTTCGGTCATTACTATCTAATGCATCAAATTTGTTCTTGAAATGGTTTCTAAACTCAGGT
>NW_006410069.1:7437-8492 GCF_000296735.1 Chrysochloris asiatica | reverse complement strand
AGGATACAGGGAAAGGTAGACCCTCCACTGAATTGTTTCCAATCTGTCTGGATGGTGTTGATAAAAGGTGAGGGGGAAAGGACTCCTGTGGTTCAATAGGGAATGATAGCTATCAGGTCTGACAGTGAGTGTTGGAAAGGTAAATGTAAATGTTTGGTAACAAAAGGAGGGGAGGGGCTAATTTTGCAATCCAGGAGTGAAGGAGATCCCTGGAACCATCAAGGGAGAAAAGTGAAGTGCGAGACCCTGTCTGGTGTGGAAGAGACACTAGGGATGGAGGCAGAAAAGATGACATGGACAGAAGAAGCGGCTGGGGCCTCTGGACTCAGGGAGGGAGAAGGGCTGTTTGCTGGCTGCGGACACTTAGGCGTATGGGGTGAAACCTTTGGTTGTTTGATGATGCATTCACAGGATTGCGATCATTGCAGTGAAACACAATACGATAGGATGAATGTAAAGATAATGTTCACCCATGTACACTAACACAATAAATAATTCACAATAAAAACTATAAAAAAAAAAAAAGTCATTTGCAATGAATAAGTCATTGGTCTTACATGCCCATAGAATTCATCAATATTGAAAGTTGCAGCTTGGATTTTTTCCTTCTGTTCTTTCAGTATATGAATTATTAAGTGTTTTCTTCCCTTTTAGTGTTCTAATTCCATGTCTTTGCACATTTCATTATAATACTTAACTTTGTCTTCTCAAGTTCCTCTTTGAAATTTTCTTTTCAGTTCTTTTGCTTCCTCATTTTCCCAGTTGTTTTTTAGTTTCTCTATGCTCAATAGCAAGTTACAGTCTCTTCCTACATCCATTTTGATCTTTTCTTTCTTTTCTGCCTTTTTAAAGATATTTTACTTTCTTCATGGATGGTGTTCATTTTTTTTTGTAATATATTCATGTTTTGATGTTTATAATCATAACAATAGCACAATATGTACAATTTGAAGGGGGAAACATGTCTACATATGATTGTTTGCCTTGGGCATTGATTGCTTCCAGGACACTCCTCTCCACCATGCCCACTACTTTGGCTACAGATAACCATGCTT
>NW_006410069.1:2979-5050 GCF_000296735.1 Chrysochloris asiatica | reverse complement strand
TCTCTTACTTCGGACATATTGTCAGGAGGGACCAGTTGCTGGAGAGGGATATCATATTTGGTAAGGTGAAGGGAGGAAGACCCCCAATGAGATGGATTGGCCAAGTGGCAGCATCGATGGACTCAAGCGTGGCAATAGTAGTGAGGTTGGCCCACGATCAGGCAGTGTTTCGTTCTGCTGGGCATAAGATTGCTATGAGTCAGTGCCGACTCGATGGCATCTAACAACAATGACTCTTAGTCTGGCAACTCCACTGAAATCTGTCCACCATGGGTGACCCTGGTTTAACTTCTAGCATTATGACTACACCTAAGTCACTACAGTATGACAAAATCACAGGCGGATGGTGGTCTTTACATTAGAGAGATCATTTGGACTCATGTAATTTGTTTTGAACAGTTTTATTGAAATATAATTGACATGCCATACTTTTCTCCCATTAGGTATGTATAATTCAGTGGTTTTTAGTATATTCAGAGAATTGTGCAATTATCCCCACAGTCTAATTTTAGTATACATTCATAATTCCATAACGAAACTTTGTACCTGTTTGCAGTCAATGCCCACTTTCTCTTAAGCTTTGCAGTCCTAGGCAACCCAGATTCTCCTTTCTGTCTCTTTACATTTGCCTTTTCTGGATAATTTCATATGAATGGGTAACAGTATGTGAATTGTGTGTGTGACTGACTTCTTTCACTTAATGTGTTTTCAAAGTTTATCCATGTTAAAGTATGTATCAGTACTTCAGTCTTTTAAATTATCTAACATTTCATCCTATAGGCATGTTACACTTAGTTTATCACAGATGATGAACACTTGGGTTGTTTCTAATTTGGAGCTATTATGAATAATTCTCTTATAATCACTTGTGTATGAGTTTTTGTGTGGACATAGTCTTTAATTTCTCTTGGCTATTTATCTTCTAATGCAACTGTTGGGTATTATGGTGACTTCAAGAGCCCTGCAGGTGCTGTGGTAAGCACTCAGCTGTTAACCAAAAGGTTTGTGGTTCCAATTGAACCCATCAGCTGCTCCATGGGAAAAAAGAAGTGGCAATTTGTTTTTGTAAAGATTACAGATTTAGAAACTCTTATCAGGCAGTTGGACTCTATCCTGTAAGGTCACTGTGAGTTGGAATCAAGGACAGTAGTTTTTGTTTCTTGGTGTGGTGACTTTCATGCGAGTCGTACAAATGGTTACTACACTTGGCTGCTAACCGTAAGGTTGGTGGTTCCACTCCACTTAGAGACACTGCACAAGAAAGGCCTGGAGATGTGCTTCTGTAAACCAACCATTGAAAGCCACATGTAACATAGTTCTACCCTGATACACATGGCTCCACCATCAGTTGAAACTCCATTGCAACTGGTTTCATAACTTCACGTTTAACCAGTTGAGGACCTGCCAGATTGTTTTCCAAATGTCTTCATCAATTTATCTTCCCATCATTAATGCATAAATGTTGTATCTTCTCTAAGTCCTTGCAACATTTGCTGTTTTTTGGCTTGGCTTTTTTGATTATAGCCATCCAAGTTGAATGTGAAGTGATAGCTCAACTGTGAAGTAACACAGTATGTGGTTGTTTTTTTTTTGTTTTTTGTTTTTTTTTGGTGACTGATTTCTTTAACAATGTGTTTTCAAGGTTTATCCATGCTATAGTATGTATCAGTATGTCATTCTTTTTTATGATGTAATATTTCATCCTATGGGTGTGGCAATTTTATTTGTTACTTGATGGACACTTGAGTTGTTTCCACCATAAGATATCACTTCACATTCAACTTGTTGTTGTTAAGGAACTGACTCGATGGCACTTAACAGTAAGTTGAATGTGAACTGATATCTCTGTGTTTTTTATACTGGGCTGCTGACTGCAAACCTACCAGCCTCTTCTCAGAAACCCTATACAGGGGCACTGTGAGTTGGAACCAACTCTATGGCACTTAACAACAAAAACAGTAAAGTTGGTTTTTTTGTTTTTGACTAATAATGTTGAGGTTCTTTTCATGTGGTTGCTGACTATTAGTTTATCTTCTCTGCAGAAATGTCTGTTCAAACCCTTTTCATATCT
>NW_006410069.1:0-494 GCF_000296735.1 Chrysochloris asiatica | reverse complement strand
TTCTTTGTGAAACAATACCCCATACACCTTGATCTTGCTTCTGCAGACTTCTGTTGTTCCCCAAATTCAAAGAATATTTCAAAGGAATATGATCTGCGTGCCTCGAGGATGCCAGAGTGTCTGCTTTCACATGGTATTTATCAAAGAGTGCAGAATTCTTCAGAGTATAGAATTAGAGATTTAGAAACATTACCGTCAACACATCCTAGGTAGAGGATATGTTGAGAAATTGTAGCTTCACATTTTGAATTTTTAAAACATGGTTCTGTGATTTTATAGTAGCAATACTTTTTGACTTACTCTCATGTGTATTTATATATATATAGGACTCCTGGTGTGGTGCTGTAGGATCAGAACTGGACTGTAAACCACAAGGTCAGCAGTTCAAACTTACCAGCTGCTCTTCAGAAACACAGGTCTCTTGAAGTTAGAACGAACTTGACGGCACTTAACAACAATAACAACATATATATAATATATATGAATTTCAAAAA
>NW_006410068.1:17515-18745 GCF_000296735.1 Chrysochloris asiatica | reverse complement strand
TAAAGCCCTATCAATCCTAGCCCTAGCCCTAGCCCTAAAGCCCTAACAGGCCTAGCCCAAGCACTAGCCCTTAAGTCCTAACAGCATTGGCCCCAGCCCTAAAGCCCTTGACCTAATGCCCTAGCCCTAGACCTAGCCCTAAAGCCCTAGCCCTAGCCCTGTCCCTAAAGTCCTAAAAGCACTAGCTCTAATCCTAGCCCTGAAACCCTAACAGCCGTAGCCCTAGCCATAGCCCTAAATCCCTATAAGCCCTAGTCCTAACCATAGACCTAAAGTCCTAACAGCCCTAGCACTAGACCTAGACTTAAAGCCCTAACAGCCCTAGCCTTAACCATAAAGCTCTAAATCCCTAACAGCAGTATCCCTCGCCCTAAACCTAGCCCTAAACCCCAAAGCCCTGTCCTTAGCCCTAAAGCCCTAAAAGCCGTAGCCGTAGCCCTAGCCCTAGCCCTAAAGCCCTATAAGCCCTAATCCTAACCATAGACCTAAAACCCTAACAGCCCTAGCACTAGACCTAGACTTAAAGCCCTAACAGCCCTAGACTTACACCTAAAGCCCTAAATCCCTATCAGCAGTAGCCCTAGCCCTAAACCAAGCCCTAAACCCCTAGCCCTGTCCTTAGCCCTAAATCCCTAACAGCACTAGCACTAGCCCTAACCGTAAAGCCCTAACAGCTCTAGCCCTAGCCCTAGCCCTAAAGCCCCATATATCCTAGCCCTAACCATAGCCCTTAAGCCCTAACAGCCCTAGCCCTAGTCCTAGACCTAAAGCCCTAATAGCCCTATACCTTGCCCTAAAGCCCTAAAGCCCTAACAACACTAGCCCTAAAGCTAGCCTTAAAGCCCTAGCCCTAGCCTTAGCCCTAAACCCTAACTGGGCTAGTCCAAGCCTTAGTCCTAAAGCCTTAAGAGCCCTAGCCCTAGACTTGCATCGAAAGCCCTAAAAGCCCTAGCCCTAGCCATAAAGCCCTAAAGCCCTAACAGCCCTAAGCCTAGCCCTAAAGCCTGTAAAGCCCTAGCCCTAAAGCCCTATCAGCCCTAGCTCTAGCCCTAAAGCCCTAACAACCATAGCCCAAGCCCTATCAGCCTTAGCCATAGCTCTAAAGCCCTTCCTCTAATGTTCTAGCCCAAACCCTAGCCCTAAAGCCCTAACAGCCCTGGCCCTAGCCCTAAAGCACAAACAGCACTAGCCCTAGACCTAGCCCTAAAGCGCTAACAGATTTATCCCTAG
>NW_006410068.1:13675-15374 GCF_000296735.1 Chrysochloris asiatica | reverse complement strand
CACTAAAGCCCTATAACCCAAGCCCTAGCTCCAGCCCTAGCCCTAGATCTAAAGCTCTAACAGCCCTAGCACTAGCACTAGCCCTAAAGCCCTAAAAGGCTGGCCCTAGCCCTATCCCTAAAGCCCTAACAGCTGTACCCTTATCACTAGCCCTAAAGCCCTAACAGACCTATACCTGGCCCTAAAGCCCTAACAGCCCGAGCACTAGCCCTAGCCCTAAATCCTTACAACCCTAACACTTTCCCTAGCCCCAAAGCCATAACAGACCTAGCCCTAACCCTAAATCCCTTTCAGCCCTATCTCTAGCCCTATTCCAAAAGGCCTAACAGCCCTAAAACTACACCTAAAGCCCTTGCCCTAATGCCCTAGCACAAGCCATAGCCCTAAAGCCCTAACAGCTCTAGTCCTAGCCCTAGCACTAAAGCCCTTGCACTAATGCCCTAGCTCAAGACCTAGCCATAAAGCCCTAATAGCTCTAGCCCCGGCCATAGCCCGAAATCCCTAACAACCCTAGCCCTAGCCCTAAAGCTGTAACATACCTAGTCCAAGACCCAAAGACCTATAAGCCCTAGCCCTAACCCATGTCCTCAAGCCCTATCAGCCCAACCTCTAGCTCCAGCACTAGACCTAGCTCTAAAGCTCTAACAGCCCTAGCACTAGCACTAGCCCTGAAGCCCTAACAGGCTTGCCGTAGCCCTATCCCTAAAGCCCTAACAGCTGTAGCCCTATCCCTAGCCCTAAAGCCCTAACAGCCATAGGCCTATCCCTAAAGCCCTAACAGCTGTAGCCCTAGCCTTAGCCCAAAGCACTAAAAGCCCTAGACCTATCATTAGCCATAAAGCCATAACAGGCCTAGCCCTAGCTCTAAAGCCCTAACAGCCATAGCTAAAGCCCTAGCCCTGAAGCCCTAACAGGCCTAGCCCGAGACCTAATGCCCTAACAGCCCTAGCCCTAGCCCTAAAGCCCTAACAGCCCTAGCCCTAACCCTAGCCCTAAATCCCTAACAGCACTGGCCCTAGCCCTAAAGCCCTTGACCTAATGCCCTAGCCCTTGACCTGGCCATAAATCCCTAGCCGTAGCCCTGTCCCTAAAGCCCTAAAAGCACTAGCTCTAACCCTAGCCGTAAAGCCATAACAGGCTAATCCTAGCCCTATCCCTGAAGCCCTAACAGCTGTATCCCTAGCCCTAGCCCAAAGCACTAAAACCCTAGACCTAGCATTAGCCATAAAGCCCTAACAGGCCTAGCCCTAGCCTTAGCCCTAAAGCCCTAACAGCCATAGCCAAAGCTGTAGCCCTAAAGCCCTAACAGGCCTAGCCCTAGCCTTAATGCCCTAACAGCCCTAGCCCTAGCCCTAAAGCTCTAACATCCCTAGCCCTAGCCCTAGCCCTAAAGCCCTAACAGCCCTAGCCCAAGCCCTAGCCTGAAAGCCCTAACTGCACTGGCCCTAGACCTAAAGCCCTTGACCTAATGCCCTAGCCCTAGACCTGGCCCTAAAGCCCTAGCCCCAGCCATGTCCCTAAAGCCCTAAAAGCACTAGTTCTAACCCTAGTCCTAAAGCCATAACAGTCCTAGAACTAGCCCTAAAGCCCTAACAAGCTAGCCCTAGCCCAAAAGCCCTTGCCTTAATGCCTTAGCTCTAGACCAGGCCCTAAAGCCCTAACACCCCTAGCCCTAGCCCTAAACCCTAACAGCTCTAGC
>NW_006410068.1:12581-12997 GCF_000296735.1 Chrysochloris asiatica | reverse complement strand
CCCTAACAGGCCTAGCCCTAGCCCAAGCCATAAAGACCTAAAAGCCATAGCCCAAGCCCTATCAACCCTAGCCTTAGGCCTATAGCTCTAAATCCCTAACAACACTAGACCTATCCATAGCCCTAAAGCTCTAACAGCTCTAGCCATAGACCTAGTCCAAAAACCCTAACAGCCCTAGCCCTAATCCTAGCCCTAAAGCCCTAGCCCTGACCTTAGCCCTAAATCCCTAACAGCCATAGTCCAAGCCCTAGTCCTAAAGCCCAAAGAGGCCTAGCCCTAGACTAACACCTAAAGCCCTAAAAGCCCTAGCACTAGCCCTAAAGCCCTAAAGCCCTAACAACCCTAAGCCTAGCCCTAAAGCCCTAAAAGCCCTAGCCCTAAACCCTAACAGCCCTACCCCTAGCCCTAAAGCCCTA
>NW_006410068.1:11844-12288 GCF_000296735.1 Chrysochloris asiatica | reverse complement strand
CCTAGCCCTAACCCTAAAGCTCTTGCCTTAATGCCTTAGCCCTAGGACTGGCCCTAAAGCCCTAACAGCCCAACAGTAGCCCTACAGCCCTAAGAGCTCTAGCCTTAGACCTAGCCCTAAAGCCCTAAAAGCTCTAAACTAATCCCTAGCCCTAAAGCCCTTTCGCTAATGCCCTAGCCCTATCCCTAGCCCTAAACCTATCCCTAAACCCCTAACCCTGGCATTAGTCCTAAAGCCCTAACAGCCCTAGCCCTAGCCCTAAAGCTCTTAATCTAATGCCATAGCCCTATCCCTAGCCCTAAACCTAGCCCTGAATCCCTAGCCGTGTCCTTAGCCCTAAAGCCCTAACAGCTCTAGCCCTAACCCTAGCCTTAAAGCCCTATAAGCTCTAGCCCTAACCCTAGCCCTAAAGCCCTAACAGCTCTAGCCCTAGCCCAAGCCCTA
>NW_006410068.1:9601-11632 GCF_000296735.1 Chrysochloris asiatica | reverse complement strand
TAGCCGTAAAGCCCGAACAGCCCTAGCCCTAGGCCTAAAGCCTTAACAGCCCTATCCCTAACTCTAGTCCTAAAGCCCTATCAGCCCTAGACCTAGCCCTAACTCCCTAACAGCCCTAGACCTAGCCCTAAAGTCCTAACATCCATTGCCCTAGCTCTAGCCCTAAAGCCCAAACAGCCCTAGCACTAGCCCCAAAGCCCTAACAGGCTATCCCTATCCCTAGCCCTAAAGCTCTAACAGCTGTAGCCCTAGCCCTTGCCCTAAAGCATTAACAGCTCTAGCCCTAGCCCTTAAGCCCTAGCCCAAAACACTTAGCCCTAGCCCTTAAGACCTAGCCCTAAATCCTTAGCCCTAGACCTAGCCCTAAAGCCCTAACAGGCCTAGCCCTAGCCCAAGCCCTAAAGTCCTATAAGACTTAGCCCTAACCCAAGCCCTAAAGCCCTTTCAGCCCTAGCCATAGCCCTAGCCCTAAAACCCTAACAGCCATAGCCCAAGCCCTTTCAGCCCTAGCCCTAGCTCTAAAGAACTTCCTCTAATGTACTAGCCCAAACCCTAGCCCTAAAGCCCTAACAGGCCTAGCCCTAGCCATAAAGCCCTAACAGCCCTGGCCCTAGCCCTAAATTCCTAAAAGCTCTAGCCCTGGCCCTATCCCTAAAGTCCTAACAGCACTAGCCCTAGCCCTAGCCCTAAAGCGCTAACAGTTTTAGGGCTAGTCCTAGACCAAAAGCCCTATAAGCCCTAGCCCTAACCCATGCCCTAAAGCCCTATCAGCCCAAGCCCTACCTCCAGCCCTAGACCTAGCTCTAAACCTCTAACAGCCCTAGCACTAGCACCAGCCCTAAAGCCATAACAGGCTGGCCGTAGCCCTATACCTAAAGCCCTAACAGCTGTAGCCCTATCCCTAGCTCTAAAGCCCTAACAACCCTAGCCCAAGCCCTAGCCCTAAAGCCCTAACAGCGCTGTCCCTAGCCCTAAAGCCCTTGACCTAATGCCCTAACCCTAGACCTGGCTCTGAAGCCCTCGACCTAGCCCTGTCCCTAAAGACCTAAAAGCACTAGCTCTAACCCTAGCCCTAAAGCCAAAACAGGCTAGCCCTAGCCCTAGCCCTAAAGCCCTAACCGCTGTATCCCTAGCCCTAGTCCAAGCAATAATAGACCTAGACCTAGCATTAGCAATAAAGCCCTAACAGGCCTAGCCCTAGCCATAAAGCCCTAACAGCCATAGCCAAAGCCGTAGCCCTAAAGCACTAACAAGCCTTGCCCTAGCCCTAAAGCCCTAACAACCCTAGCCCTAGCCCTAGCCCTAGACCTAAAGCCCTAACTGCTCTATCCGTAGCCCTAGCCATAAAGCCCTATAAGTCCTAGAACTAACCCTAGCCCTAAAGCCCTATCAGCCCTAGCCCTAGGCCCTAACAGGCCAAGCCCTAGCCCAAGCCCTAAAGCCCTATCAGCCCTAGCCCTAGCCCTAGCTCAAGCCCTAAAGCCCTAACAGCCCTAAGCCTAGCCCAAAAGCCCTAAGAGCCCTAAGTCTAGCCTTAAAGCCCTAAAAGCCCTAGCCCTAAAGCACTATCATCCTTAGCCCTAGCCCTAAAGCCCTATCAGCCCTAGCCCTAATCCTAAAGCCCTAACAGCCCGAGACCTAGCACTAGCCCTGAAGCCCTAACAGCCCTAGCCCTAGCCCTGAATCCCTTGCCCTATTTCCCTAGCCCTTGACCTAGCCCTAAAGACCTACCACTAGCCTTTTCTCTAAAGCCCTGAAAGCCTTATCCCTAGCCGTAGCCCTAAAGTCCTAACAGGCTAGCCCTATCCCTATCTCTAAAGACCTAACAGCTGTATAGCCCTAGCCCTAAAGCACTAAAAGCCCTAGATCTAGCATTAGCCATAAAGCTCTAACAGGCATAGCCCTAGCCCTAGCCCTAAAGCCCTAACAGCCCTAGAATTAGCATTAGACTTAAAGCCCTAACAGGCCAAGCCCTAGCCCAAGCCCTAAAGAGCAGTAAGCCCTAGCCCTAACCCACGCCCTAAAGCCCTA
>NW_006410068.1:7622-8456 GCF_000296735.1 Chrysochloris asiatica | reverse complement strand
CTAGCCCTAGCCCTAAAGCCCTAACAGCCCTAGCCCTAGCACTAGTCCTAGAGCCCTAACAGCCCTAGCCCTGAATCCCTTGCTCTAATTCCCTAGCCCTTGACCTAGCCCTAAAGCCCTACCACTAGCCTTTTCTCTAAAGCCCTGAAATCCCTATCCCTAGCCCTAACCCTAAATCCCTAACAGGCTAGCCCTATCCCTATCCCTAAAGCCCTAACAGGCCTAGCCCTAGCCCTAGCCCTAAAGCACTAACATCCCTAGACTTAGCATTTGACTTAAAGCCCTAACAGGCCAAGCCCTAGCCTAAGCCCTAAAGCCCAATAAGCCCTAGCCCTAACCCACGCCCTAAAGACCTATCAGCCCAAGCACTAGCACTAGCCCTAAAGCTCTAACAGCCCTAAGTCTAGACCTAAAGCCCTAACAACCCTAGCCCTAAAGCACTATCAGCCCTAGCCCTAGCCCTAAAGCTCTATCAGCCCTAGTCCTAACCAAAGACCTAAAGCCCTAACAGCCTTAGCCCAAGCACTAGCCCTAAAGCCTTAACACCACTGGCCCTAGCCTTAAAGCCCTTGACCTAATGACCTAGCCCTGTCCCTAAAGCCCTAAAAGCACTAGTTCTAACACTAGCCCTAAAGCCATAACAGCCCTAGCCCTAGCACTAGCCCTAAAGCATTAATAGGCTAGCCCTAGCCCTAAAGCCCTTGCCTTAATGCCCTAGCCCTGGACCTATCCCTAAAGCTCTAGCCCTAGTCCTAGCCCTAAAACCCTAATAGCCCAAGCCCTAGCCCTAAAGCCCTATCAGCCCTAAATTTAGCCCTAGCCCTAAAGCCCTAA
>NW_006410068.1:3674-5072 GCF_000296735.1 Chrysochloris asiatica | reverse complement strand
AGCCCTAAAGCCCTAACAGCACTAGCCCAAGCACTAGCCCTAAAACCCTAACAGCACTGGCCCTAGTCATAAAGCCCTTGACCTAATGCCCTAGCCCAAGACCTAGCCCTAAAGCCCTAGCCCTAGCCCTGTCCCTAAAGCCCTAAAAGCACTAGCTCTAAGCCTAGACCTAAAGCCGTAACAGCCATAGCCCTAGCCCTAGTCCTAAAGCCCTATAAGCCCGAGTCTTAACCATAGGCTTAAAGCCCTAACAGCCCTAGCACAATACCTAGACTTAAAGCCCTAACAACCATAGACTTACACCTAAAGCCCTAAATACCTAACAGCAGTAGCCCTACCCCTAAACCTAGGCCTAAAGCCCTACCAATGTCCTTAGCCCTGAAGCCGTAACAGCCCTAGCACTAGACCTAGCACTAAAGCCCTAACATCCCTAGACCTACACCTAGGTCTTAACAGCTGTAGCCCTAGACCTAGCCCTAAAGTACAAACAGGCCTAGACCTACCCCTAAAACCCTAGCCCTAAATCCTTAGCCCTAGCCCTAACCCTAAAGCCCTAACAGCCCTAGACTTAGCATTGCCCTTAAAGTCCTAACAGGCCTAGCCCTAGCCCAAGCCCTAAAGTCCTAAAAGCCCTAGCCCTAACACAAGCGCTAAAGCCCTATCAGCCCTAGCCCTAGCCCTAAAACCCTAAAAGGCCTAGCCGTAGCCCTAAAGCCCTAACAGCCCTGGCCCTAGCCTTAAAGCCAATTACCTAATGCCCTAGCCCTAGGCCAAGCCCTAAAGCCCTAACCCTGGCCTTAGCCCTAAAGCCCTAACATCCCTAGCCCTAGCCATTAATCCCTAACAGCCCTAGACCTAGCCCTAAAGCCCTAACATTCATAGTCCTAGCACTAGCCCAAAAGCCCGAACAGCCCTAGCCTTAGTCCTAAATCCCTAACAGCCCAAGCCCTAACCATAGCCCTAAAGCCCTATCAGCCCTAGCCCTAAAACCCTAACAGCCCTAGACCTAGCCCTAAAGACCTAACATCCATAGCCCTAGCACAAGCCCTAAAGCCCGAACAGCCCTAGCCCGAAATTCCTAACAACCCTAGCCCTAACCATATCCCTAAAGCCCTATCAGCCCTAACCCTAGACCTAAAGTCCTAACAGGCTAGACCTAGCCCTATCCCTAAAGTTCTAATAGTTGTAGCCCTAGCCCTAGTCCTAAAGCACTAACAGCTCTAGCCCTAGCCCTTAAGCCCTAGCCCTTAATCCTTAGCCCTAGCCCAAGCACGAAAGCTATAACAGCGCTATCCCTATCCCTAAAGCCCTAGCAGCCATAGCCCTCGCCCTAGGCTTAAAGACCTAAGAGCCCTAGCCCAAGCTCTAATGACCAAACAGCCATAGCCCTAGCCCTAA
>NW_006410068.1:0-2582 GCF_000296735.1 Chrysochloris asiatica | reverse complement strand
CCCTAGCCCAAGCACTAGCCCTAAAGCCCTAACAGCATTGGCCCCAGCCCTAAAGCCCTTGACCTAATGGCCTAGCCCTAGACCTAGCCCTAAAGCCCTAGCCCTAGCCCTGTCCCTAAATCCCCAAAAGCACCAGCTCTAACCCTAGCCTTAAAACCCTAACAGCCTTAGCCCTAGCCCTAGCCCTAAAGCCCTAACAGCCCTAGCCCTAGCACTAACCCTAAAGCCCTAAGAGCCCTAGACTAAGCATTAGCCTTAAAGACCTATAAGCCCTAGCTCTAACCCTAGCCCTAAAGCCATAAAAATCCTAGCCCTAGCCCTAGCCCTAAAGCCCTAACAGTCTAGCCCTAGCCCTAAAGCCCTTGCCTTAATGCCTTAGGCCTAGACCTGGCCCTAAAGCTCTAACACCCCTAGCCCTAGCCATAATCCCTAACAGCTCTAGCACTAGCCCTAAAGCACTAACAGCCCTAACCCTAGCCCTAAAGCCCTTTCCCGAATACCCTAGTTCTAGCTCTAAACCTAACCCTAAAGCCCTAACCCTGTCCTTAGCCGTAAAGCCCTAACAGTCATAGCCCTAGCCATAGCCCGAAAGCCCTATAAGCCCTTGTCCTAACCCTAGACCTAAAGCCCTCACAGCCCTAGCCCTAGCACTAGCCCTAAAGCCCTAATACCCCTAGGTCTAGCATTAGCCTTAAAGCCCTAACAGACCTAGACCTAGCCCTAAAGCCCTAACAGCCCTGGCCCAAGCCCTAAAGCCCTAACAGCTCTAGCCCTGGCCCTATCCCTAAAGCCCTAACAGCACTAGCTCTAGGGCTAGGCCTAAAACGCTAACAGCTTTAGCCCTAGTCCTAGACCTAAAGCCCTATAAGCCCTAGCCCTAAAACATGCACTAAAGCCCTATAACCCAAGCCCTAGCTCCAAACCTAGCCCTAGCTCTAAATCTCTAACAGCCCTAGCACTAGCACTAGCTCTAAAGCCCTAACAGGCTGGCCCAATCCCTATCCCTAAAGCCCTAAAAGCTGTACCCCTATCACTAGCCCTAAAGTCCTAACAGCCCTAGCCCTAGCCCTAATGGCATAATAGCTTTAATCCTAGCCCTAAAGACATTGCCATAATGCCCTAGCCCTAGACATAGCCCTAAAATCCGTGACCCTAGCCCTAGCCCTAAAGCCCTAACATCCCTAGCAATAGCCCTAAAGCCCTAACAGCCCTAGAATTACAATTAGCCTTAAAGACCTAACAGACCTAGCCCTAGCCCAAGTACTAAAGCCCTAACAGCCCTAGCCCTAGACCTAGTCCTAAAACCCTAACAGCCGTAGCCCTAAATCTAGCCCTAAAGCCCTAGCCCTGGCCTTAGCCCTAAATCCCTAACAGCCCTAGTACAAGCCCTTGTCCTAAAGCCCTAGCCCTAGACTTACACCTAAAGCCCTAAAAGCCCTAGCCCTAGCCCTAAAGCCCTAAAGCCCTAACAACCCTAAGCCTAGCCCTGAAGCCCCAAAAGCCCTAGCCCTAAAGCCCTAACAGCCCTAGCCCTAAAGCCATTTCCCGAATGGCCTAGACCTAGCTCTAAACCTAGCCCTAAAGCCCTACCTCTGACCTTAGCCCTAAATCCCTAACAGCAGTAGCCCTAGCCCTAAACATAGCCCGACAGCCCTACCACTGTCCTTAGCCCGAAAGCTCTAACAGCCATAGGCCTAGCCCTAGCTCTAAAGCCCTATAAGCCCTAGTCCTAACCATAGACCTAAAGCCCTAACAGGCCTAGCACGAGACCTAAGCTTAAAGCACTAACAGCCCTAGCCTTACACCTGAAGCCCTAAATCCCTAACAGCAGTAGGCCTAGCCCTAAACCTAGCCCTAAACACCTACCCCTGTCCTTAGCCCTAAAGCCCTAAAAGCCGTAGCCATAGACGTAGCCCTAAAGCCTTATAAGCCCTAGTCCTAACCCAAGACCTAAAGCCCTAACAGCCCTAGCACTAGACCTAGACTTAAAGCCCTAACAGACCTAGTCTTAGAAATAAAGCTCTAAATCCCTAACAGCAGTAGCCCTATCCCTAAACCTAGCCTTAAAGCCCTAGCCCTGTCCTTAGCCCTAAAGCCCTAACAGAACTAGCCCAAGCACTAGCCCTAAAGCCCTAACAGCACTGGCCCTAGCCATAAAGCCCTTGACCTAACGCCCTAGCCCAAGATCTAGCCCTACAACCCTAGCCCTAGCCCTGTCCCTAAGCCCTAAAAGCACTAGCTCTAAACCTAGACCTAAAGCCCTAACAGCCATAGCCCTAGCTCTAGTCCTAAAGCCCTATAAGCCCTAGTCCTAACCATAGACCTAAAGCCCTAACAGCTCTAGCACAAGACCTAGACTTAAAGCCCTAACAACCATAGCCTTACACCTAAAGCCCTAAAACCCTAACAGCAGTAGCCCTAGCCCTAAACCTAGCCCTAAAGCCCTACCACTGTCCTTAGCCCTGAAGCCCTAACAGCCCTAGCACTAGACCTAGCACTAAAGCCCTAACATCCCTAGACCTACCCCTAGCCCTAAAGACTTAACAGCTGTAGCCCTAGACCTAGCCCTAAAGCACTAACAG
>NW_006410067.1:16312-17271 GCF_000296735.1 Chrysochloris asiatica | reverse complement strand
TTGTTGTTGTTGTTAAGTGCCGTCGAGTTAATTCCAACCCATAGGGACCCTGTATACAGTTTCTGAGGAGCAGCTGGTGAGCTTGAACCGCTGACCTTGTAGTTCAAATGGCTTTGCAGTCTGGCATATTTATCCATAGTGCCACACCAGGACTCCTCCTATTATATGATAGACATAAAATAATAGGCAAATATTACTGTTAATTTTGTTTTCTTTAACAAGACTGTAAGTCAATTAAATACATAAATATAGTATTGTAATTATTTTTCTAGTGTCTGAAAATCAGTACACATTAAATAAAAGTTAGTTTATACATTTGGTAAAGTGGTGATAATATTCTTCAGAATGCCTATTTCATTCAACAAATGTTTTCTAAAGACAATATGTTGTTTGTTGTTGTTAAGTGCCTTGGAGTCTGTTTTGACTAAGAACAAATCTGTATAAGGTTTTCCGAGGCTTTAAATCTTTTACAGGAGCAGAAAGGCTTATCTTTGTTCCAGAGTGGCTTGTGGGCTAGAACCACTGACCTTGTTGTTTACAGTCAAATGCTTATCTTAGAGAGCCTCTAGGCCCTAATATCACACATAAATAAATTTTTGTTGAACGTAACTTATAAACAGCTGCAACAGTATGTCAACAGAGCTGCCAGAAATTCAAATCAGGTTCAGAAGAGAGATAACATTGCTGGTGTCAGATGAATCTTGGCTAAAAGCAAAAAACTAGCAGAAAGATGTATACTTGTGCTTTATTGACTATGCAAAGACTTTTGACCGTGTGGATCATGACAAGCTATGGATAACACTGCAAAGAATGGATATTCCAGAACACTTAATTATGCTCATGAAGAACCTGTACATAGACCAAGAAGCAGCCATTTGAACAGAGCAAGGGAGTACTAAATAGTTTAAAATTAGAAAATATGTACACCAGGGTTGTATTCTTTCACCATACTTATTCAA
>NW_006410067.1:12852-14633 GCF_000296735.1 Chrysochloris asiatica | reverse complement strand
CAACAAGGATGATCAGTTAATATCACTATTCAAATTTACCCACAAGCCACTAAAGCCAGTGATGATGAACTTGAAGAATTCCACCAATTTCTTCATTCTGAAATTGATCAAATATGTGATCCAGATACATTGATAATTACTGGTGATTGGAATTCAAAGATTGACAACAAAGAGAAAGAATCCGTAGTTGGAAAATATGGCCTTATTGATAGAAATAATGCTGGAGATCACATGACAAAGGTTGCTAAGAATCAATTGTGTTTGTGTATGTTATATGTTGTCGAGTCAATTCTGGCTCAGAGCAATCTAGAGTGAGGGTTTCCAAAAATGGCTGATAGTTTGAACTGCTGACCTTAGCTGTTCAATGCTTATAATACAATGCCATACTAGGGAAACATTTTTATTTAAGTGATAAAAACAAAACAACAAAAAATAAATAAATAAACTAATATTTGAGCATTTATCATGATCAGAACCAAAAGGAAAAACAGAGCCAGGAAAACCAGGATTGACTTTGGGAATTGGTCATAGGCTCACTTCTTTGGACAATGTTCTTATAAATCCATAGTGTTTTCTCCTGCATTATTTTAGTTATTTTACAATTTTATTTTACATTTGGACTCCTGGTATAGCGCTATGGGTTAATGTGCTGAACTGCAAAGTCAGTTTGAGCAACAAGGTCAGTGGTTCAAGCTCACCAGCAGCTCCTTAGAAACCCTATACAGGGTTGCTATGGCTTAAAATGAACTCGTTCACACTTTAACAACAGCAACAACATTTCACACTTATGTATGTTGGGCTTTACATAAATTGTTGTTAAGTGCTGTTGAGTCAGTTCCAACTCATAGAGACCCTGTATAGGGTTTCCAAGGAGTTACTGGTGAGCTTAAAACCCCTACTTTATAATTCAAATGGACTTTTCAGTCTAGTGCATTAACCCACAGCACTACACCAGGACTCCTTACATGAATAGAACTGTGTTTAAATTTGTAAAACAAGCAGTTTAATTTTTTTAATTTAATTATTTTAATTTTTAATTTGATATTAGAGTCAAGAAAACTCAAGGGAAAAAAATCAAGTCTTGAATAGAACTATGAAGGATTCTTTGGACAAAATATTGAACAATGCAGAAAGCATCAAAAGAAGATGGATGAATACACAGAATCACTGTACCAAAAATAAATGGGCGATGTTCAACAATTTCAAGAGGTAGCATATGATCAAGAACCAATGGTACTGAAAGAAGAAGTCCAAGGTGTACTGAAGGCAATGGAAAAGAACAAGGCTTCAGGAACTGATAGAGTATTAATTAAAATCTTTGAACAAACAGATGCAGCGCTGCAGGCACTCACTGATTTATGCCAAGAAATTTGAAAGACAGCTACCTGGCCAACTGATTGAAAGAGATACATATTTGTGCTTATTCCAAAGAGAGGTGACCCAATGGAATGCAGAAATCCTTAGACAATATCATTAATATCACATGCAAATAAAATTTTGCTAAAGATAATTCAAAAGTGGCTACAACTGTTCATTGACACAGAGCTGCCATCTGTTCAAGCCAGATTCAGATGAGCACGTCGAATGAGGGATAGCAGTGCTGAAGTTAGATGGATCTTGGCTGAACACAGAGAATACCAGAAAAATATTTACCTGTGATTTATTGACTATGCAGAGGTTTTCAACTGTGTGGACCATGAAAATCTGTGGGCAACACTACAGAAAATGAGTATTATGGAACACTTAATTGTGCTCATGAGGAACCTTTACGTAGTTCAAAA
>NW_006410067.1:4505-11927 GCF_000296735.1 Chrysochloris asiatica | reverse complement strand
ACATCAAGCTTGATAAAGTGGAGGGAGAGTGAAAAAGAGAGAGATCCTCTTGGAGTTGGATTGGCACAATGGCAGCATCAGTGGACTCAAGTGTAGTAGCATTATGAGGATGGTGCAAGATGGGGTGGTGTCTCGTTTTGTTATACATAGGGCGACTGTGGGTGGGAACCCACAAGATGGAATCTAACAACAACTGTAACAAGAAAGTGGGTGGTCCCTTAGTGGCCAAATAATTAAGTACTTTATTACAAGTTAAACGTTTGGTGGTTTGAACCTACCCAGAGACATCTTGGAAGACAGGTCTTACAATCTGCTTCCAAATGAAAAACTTGTAGAGCAGTTTTATTTGTTACATATGGGATTGTCATGATTCAGAATGGACTTGATGGTAACTGACAGTAATAATTAGAGACAAAACTGAAGGCATTAGTTACCTCCACTTTAGTTTGGTTGCCTGAGATAGGTAGCCTGGGAAAAATGGGAAATTGAAGAAAGGTTATAGATAAATATTTAGAATATAGTAAAGAGTAGGTCAGGTATGTAAAGCAGTAAATACACTCCACAATTAATCATATTGGACTTCCAACTACAAGTTCATCAGTTCCAACACACCAGCTGCCCCTCAGAAACCCTGCACAGGGTTGCTATGAGTCAGAACAGACTCAATCACACTTAATATCAACAACAAATACAATATTTTTTGGCCTAAAATTGTGTGAATATTCCTTCTTCCCTAATGTCCATCAGTTTATACATAGTCCCTCAACTGTAGTGGTTTCCCTCCCCCTATGGAAATTCTTCAGTGGCATGCCCAAGGAAAGGGCTCATGCCATCTGGTGTGCATGGACTCCAAGGTTATCAGGAAAGATTATCATCATGTGATAGAAAAGAAAACAATGAGGCTAGCAAGTTCAACTCTATTAACCAATGACTGGTTGTAGGGTTAAATGAGAAAAGTTGTCTGGCACTGTGCCAGAGATAAAGGAGCCACTTTATATATAAATGTCTGTTATATATAAATGTCAATAGTGATTGTCTTCCACAGCAATGGCCTTGAAACTTTTTTAAATGCAACCGACAGTATAAAAATCATTATGAATTATAGCCTGATTCTCTTTTTTTTTTTCTCTCTCTCTCTCATACACACAAACACAGATATATCAATTTTCACACTACTTGTCTTTAGTTGTATTTCTTGGGATACTCATATTTCATTTTCATTTCTGTTCTATTTTTCAAGAAATGCTGAATGATACCAGTAAATTGATTTCCTGACTGCCAGTGGATTGCAAACAGCTCACATTTGAACACATTCTCCTAGAGATGTTTGATTTTCCAAATGGGCCAGAATGGGTTAGACTTAATCACTGTGTTCCAAACTATGACCCAGTCAGGGTATCATGTGTCAGTGAATGATAACAAAATAGAGTCCCCATCCTCTGCCTTAAGTCTAAAAATGAGATGCCAATGAGAATAAAGGGATTTATAGGAAGATGTAGCAATAAAAGGGAAAGTAGAAAACTATTAAACTCTATCTTATTTTAGTTTTCACAATTCAGTTATAAAATAGGCCTGTAGTTTATATCTCTATACAATATAATATTTGGTTTCTACTAACACAAACAAATAAGCAAGCACATTTTCTTTAATTTTGCATATAAACATGTATACACTGTCACTATGGTAACATCATATGCGATATCTTCTTCAAATTTGAATGATACAAAGGTTTGAAACAAGGGTCCCTAGAAACTGGTAATGCTAAATTAAAATACAATCTGATATTTTTTATGCTATAGATTATATTTTAAAGTATAATTTCTAATATTTTTCTTTCAAGGAAGCTTACAGGTTCGCTATCAGTTAACCAAGGGAGAAAGCCATGTCTTCACCATTGATGTAGACAATTTTGCCAACAGAAGGATACACCGCTTGAAGATTAACCGAGAGGGAAGAGAACTCACTATTCAGGTACATCATTTCCCTCGTCCCATTCAGCCATGCTGCCTTGACAGCTCAATAAAAATTCTCTTAGTCAAATGTGGAGTCAAGTGCTGGTGATACAGCTATGAATTCTTCAAAGAATTAGCACAGTGGTCCTCAAACTGTTTTTCCCACCTCCACTATCAACATCAGCATCACCTTGGATCTTGCTAGAAGTACATATTCTTGGACCATACACTAGGTGTAAAGATGCTCTGGTAGCATAGTGGTTATGAATCAGGCTATGAACCGTAAGGTCAGCAGTTCGAAACTACCAGCTGTTACGTGGGAGAAAGATGAGGCTTTCTGCTTCTGTAAAGATTTACAGCCTCAGAAACCCTGTACAGGGTTGCTATGAGTCAGAACCGACTCCACAGCACATAACCAATCAACCAACCACACTAGGTGTAAGGAGCTCTGGTAGCGTAGTGGTTATGAGTCAGGCTTCAAATCACATGGTTAGAAGTTCAAAACTACCAGCCATTCCCATATGAGAAAGATGATGCTTTCTGCTCCTGTAAAGAATGACAGCCTCAGAAACCCTATGCAGATTCACTATGAGTTGGAACGGACTCCATGACACACCCTCACCACCACTCCCACACTAGGTGTTCTTTATCAGAAACTGGAGTAAATGGACAGCTGTTTGTGTTGCAATACCAGGTTCTGATGTTTGGACTAGAGTATAGTGAGGAAGACATGCAGGTAAAGGGGAAATTCCAGGAGACTGAGGAGGGCTGTAATCCATGGTTGATACAAATGATTACTAATTTTAAGGTTAACTGAAAGATTGGAAGTTTGAATCTACTCAGTGGTGCCTCTGAAGAAAGGCTTGCAGATCTACTTCTAAAATATTAGCCATTGAAAACCTATGAACAGAGTTCTACTCTGGCATACATAGGGTTTTCATGAGTTGGAATTGACTCAAAGGCAAGTGGTGGTGGTGGTGAGGAGCACTTTGGTATGCATTGATGAGAAGAACAGTGGAGAGCATTGCTCTCACTTGGGCATCAGTAACTACTTCCTGAGGAAGCTAGGAGTTAATGAGCCTTGCAATGGAGTAGGAGTTGGCTACATATAGAAAAGACATATGGCTACATATAGAAAAGAGATTGCTCAGGAAAACAGTCCATGTAAGTATAAGCCAGGCTGTTGAAAAACAGCCTGGTGTGTGGCAATCATTTCAAGAGATCTCAAGGGATTTTGTATTAAGGGCAGGCAGAAGGTAATCACCTCATATTCTGTCCAGCCATTCCAACATCCTGTTCTTCAAAATGGCCATTTGAAATCTCCCCCTCTCCAAATATTGTCAATAATTGCAACCTTTTCTTCACTTTCATCAGGTGATTTTGCTTCCTTGTTTATTGAGAAACCTGTCCAATCTAGTTACCATATTTATCTGCTGCATGTATCTGTGTCTATATCCTATTTTTCCCTCCTGTTACCATGCATAGTTGTTCTACATAATTCTAGTAAAGCCTGACCCTCAACCTAAATTAGATTTTGTACCCTCTTGTCTACTCAAAGATATTGATCCAGAATTGTTCCCACTTTCCCTTTTCGCTATTTTTTTTAAATGCACAAAATATGCTACTATTACACTATTTTAAATATATGTATATACACACACAAACCTCAGAGAAGAAAAACAAAAACCTTTCTTTTGCTTCCATTTGCCTTTCATACACTTTCATTGTATTACCAAAATCCTTGAAAATGTACTTTATGTATTGGTTATAAATGTTCCCTTTATTTTTCTGAAACCCATATGTTTAAGATTTTGTCCCTATATTGCACCAAAACTGCTCTTCTTAAAATCCAGTGGCCATTTCTCAATCCTTGCCTTTCTTACTTCTCAGTGACATCTGACACAATAATTGCAGGACATTACTAACTAGTTTTCCTTCTACTTTTGCTGACTTCTCTTTCTCATCATATTGCTTATCTATGTTTATCTCTACACATTCTGCTTATTGGAGTTCCCAGAACTCTGATTTCAGATTACACTTTGGTATCTTGATTCATTTCATATGTAATCTCATTCACTCTCAGATTTTTTAATGCCAGCTATATGTTGATGTGGAGCCCTGGTGGCACAGATAGTTATAAGTTGGTCTGTTAACCACAGGGACAGCAATTTGAATCCACTGTGATTAGCATTTCTCAAGCAGAAAGAGCTGAAGAAAAAATTCAGTCCTTGACTTACAATATTGAAGGATTCTATAGACAAATGTGGAAGAATGGACTTGGTGCTCCCATAAAGATGTGTTGTCATTATTAGGTGCTATAGGAGCTCTGGTAGCGTACTGGTTACGAATCGGTCTGCGAACCTTAAGGTCAGTGGTTCGAAACTACCAGCCGCTCCTTGGGAGAAAGATGAGGCTTTCTACTCCTGTAAAGATTTACACCCTTGGAAACCCTGTACAGGGTCGCTATGGGTCGGAACCGACTCGACGGCACTTAACAACAACAACAACAACATCAGTTGGTTATGACTCAACAGAAGGAAACACTTACCCAACCTTGTGCTATCCTCACAATCATTGTTAAACTTGAACCGATTTCTGCTGCAACTTTGCCAGTCCAGATTATTGAGGGTCTAACTCTTTTTCATTGACCTTCCACCTACCATGATGTCTTTTTTCAGAGACTGGCGTCTCCTAATTGTATATCCTAGCTATGAGAGAAGAAGTCTTGCCATCCTGGTTTCTAAGGGACATTTATTCAATCTGTACTTCTTCCAACAAAGATTTGTTTGTTCTTTTAGCAGTCCATGGTGCTTTTAATATTCTACTACAACACAATAGCTCAAATGCATCAATTCTTCTAAGATCTTCCTTATTCACATGCATAGGAAGCTAATGAATATACCCTGGCTTGGATCAGGCACACATTAATCCTCAAACTGACATCTTTAAAGAGGTCTTGTGCAGCAGATTTGATAATGCAGTATGTCTTTTTATTTCTTGGCTCATGCTTCCATGAGTTTCAATTGTGGATCCAAGCAAAATGAAGTCTTGACAATTTCAATCTTTTCCCCATTTTCATGCTATTTTGCAGCCCAGTAGGGAGGATTTTAGTTATCTTTACAAAAGGTGCACATAATGAAAGGTGTGCTCTTTGATCTCTATCAGAAACTTATTTTAAGTTCACTTCACTTTCAGTAGTCAAGGTTATATCACAGGTTGTTAATGAGTCTTCTTCCAATTCTGATGCCATGTTCTTCTTCATTTAATCCATCTTCTTGGATTATTTTCTCAGTGTCGATTGAATAAATATAATGAAAGAATATAACCTTGGCACACACCATTTCGAATTTTAAACCATTCAGTGTCCCCTTGTTCTGTTCTATGTATAGGTTCTTCTTAAACAAAATTAAGTGCTATGGAACACTCATTCTCCAAAATATTGTCCTTAGTTTGTCATAATCCACACAGTCAAAAGTTTTGCATAGCCAATAAATCACAGGTAAACATCTTTATAGAATTCTCTGCTTTCAACCAAGATCCATCTGACTTCATAATGATATCCCTTGTTCCACATCCTTGTATAAATCCAACTTGAACCTCTGATGACAGCTTCCTGTCAATGTACTGCTGTAGCCGTTTTTAAATTATTTTTAGCAAAATTTTACTTGCATGTGATATTAATAACATTATTAAATGATTTCTGCATTCCATTGAGTCACCTTTCTTTAAAATGGGCACAAATATGGATCTCTTCGAATCAGTTGGCCAGGTAGTTGTCTTCCAAATTTCTTGGCATAGAAGAGTGAGTACCTCCAGTGCAACACCAATTTGTTGATAGATTTTAATTAGTATTCCAATAATTCCTGGAGACTTGTTCATTGGCAATGTCTCCACTGCACCTTGGACTTCTTCCTTCAGTACTATTGACTTTTTAAAAGATGCTATCTCTTGACATGGTAGAATATCATCTACTTCTTTTTGTTACAGTGATTCTGTGTATTCCTTCTATCTTCTTTCGATGCTTTCTTCATCAGTTAATATTTTTCCCATAGAATCCTTCAGTATTGCAAATTGACCTAGTTTCACAAGGTCAGTTTCAATCATAAGGTCAGTGGTTCAAACCAACCCGCAGCTCCTCAGAAACCCTATACAGGATTGATATTAGTTGGAACCAACTTAATGGTGCTTAACAACAACAACAATAGTTTCAACTTGAGAAATGCTGAAAATTTTCTTCCCTTTCGATATTTTAACTTTAGGTCTTTGCACATTTTATTATTACATACTTGACTGGGTCTTCTTGAGCAGCCCTATTACATTTTTCTGTTTAGTTTATTTTTATTTTATTTTCTCATTTCTTCCATCTGCTTTAGTGTCTTTATGCTGGAGAGCAAGTTCAGAGTCTCTTCTGAAATGCATTTTGGTCTTTTCCTTTGTTCTTGTCTTCTTAATGAACTTTTGCTTTCTTTCTGTATGATGTTCTTGGTGTCATCCCACAACTCTTCTGGTCTTCAATCATTAGTGTCTACTGCATCAAATCTCTTGATATGATCTCGAAATTTAGGTGGGATATGTTCAATGTCAAATATTGGCTCTCTTGGATTTGACATTTTTTTTTAGCTTTAGCCGGAACTTGCATATGAGCAATCGCTGGTCTGTTACACAGTCTGTCCCTAGTCTTGTTTTGGCTGATGATATGGGGCTTTTACACTGTCTCTTTCCATAGATGTAGTCTATTTGATTTCTGTGTATTCTATCTGGTGTGGTCCATGCATATAGTAATCTTTTATGTTGTTTAAAACAGCTATTAAAATGAACAAATCATTGGTCTTGGAGAATTTTATCTAGTAATCTCTAGAATCATACCTTCACCAAGGTTATATTTTTGAACTACAGATCCTTCGTCTTTGTTTCTAGCTTTTGCATTCCAGTCACCAGTAAATTTCAGTCCAACTTGTTTGCATGTTTGATCAATTTCAAATAGAAGAAATTGGCATGATTTTTCAATTCCATCATCACTAGCTTCAGTGGTTTGTACACAAACTTAAATAATGGTATTAACTGGTCTTCCTTGTAGGCATATGGATATTATGATATCACAGGTAGCATTATACTTCTAGATCAATCTTAACATACTTTTTTTGATGATGCATGTTCTACCAGTTCTCTTCAATTTGTCATTTAACAGGTGTGGTGCTGTGGGTTAATGCGCCAGACTGCAAAGCCGTTTAAACTGTAAGGTCGGTGGACCAAGCTAACCAGCTGCTCCTCTGAAGCCCTACACAGGGTTGCTATGGGTTGGAACTGACTCAATGGCACTTAACAACAACAACCCATTTCATTGGGTGTCTTCATATTTTTCACTTTACCAAGCATGATGTTCTTCTCTAGGGTCTGGTCCCTCCTGATAACATGTCTGAATTATGAGATTTGAAGTCTTACCATCTTGACTTCTAAGAAGCATCTGGCT
>NW_006410067.1:0-475 GCF_000296735.1 Chrysochloris asiatica | reverse complement strand
TATAGAGGAATCCAACTGATTTTTGTATGTTGATCTTATACCCTGCTGCTTTGCTGAATCTTCCAATGAGGTCTAAGTAGCTTTCTAACTATGTCTTTGTGTCTTCTATGTATAGGATCATATTGTCTGCAAATAGAGAGATTTTTATTCCCTCTTTGCCAATTTGTATGCCTTTAATTTATCTAACGTGCCATATAGCTCTGGCTAAGACTTACAACACAACATTGAAAAGGAGTGGCAATAATGGGCACTCTTGTCTGTTTCCTGTTTGTAAGGGGAAGGCTTTCAGTTTCTCTCCATTGAAGAGTGATGTTTCCTCTTGGTTGTGTATATATGGTCTTGATTATGTTGAGGAATTTCCCTCCAATTCCTACTTTGTTGAGTGTTTTCATCAGGAATGGATGTTGGATGTTGTCAAGTGCCCTTTTCTGCATCAATCGATATGATCATGTGGTTCTTTTCCTTTTTCTTATTT
>NW_006410066.1:17073-18217 GCF_000296735.1 Chrysochloris asiatica | reverse complement strand
TTGGCTAGGATTTTTTTGGAGAATTTTTGCATTATGTTCATGACGGATATTGGCCTATAATTTTCTTTCTTAGTGACTTCCTTCCCTGGTTTTGGTATGAGGATTATGCTTGCTTCATAAAATGTATTAGGAAGTTTTCCGTCCTCTTCTCTATTCTGGACTTATTTGAGTAGAATTGGTAACAGCTCTTCCCTGAATGTTTGGTAGAACTCACCAATGAAGACACCTGGGCCTGGTTTTCTTTTGGTTGGGAATTTTTTGATGACCTGATCAATTTCTTCTTTTGTTAGAAGTCTGTTTAGGCTTTCTACTTCACTCTGTGTAAATTTGGGTAGATCATGTTTTTCTGAAAATATATCCATCTTGTATCAGTTTTACAACTTTTCATACTATTCTGTTATTATCCTTTTGATTTCCTTTGGTTCCATTGTGACATCACCCATGTGGTTTCTAATGCATCTTATTTGTGTCTTCTCCCTCTTTTCTTTTATTAGGTTTGTCAGAGGTCTGTCAATTTTGTCAATCATCTGAAAGAACCAGCTTCTTGTACTGTTGATTCTTTCCATCGTTTTTCTGTTTTCTATCTCACTTTTTTTGGCTCTAGTCTTTATTATTTCTTTTCTTTTGGTGGCTGTAGGTTCCATCTGTTGGTCTGTTTCTAATTGCTCTGGGTGCCATGTTAATGTTTTAATTTTGGTTCTTTCTTCTCTTTGGAGGTGTGCATTTATAGCAATAAATTGTCTTCTTAGCACCACTTTTGCCATGTCCGAAGATTTTGGTATGTTGTGTTTTTCTTCTCGATTGTTTCTAGGAAATTTGTGAGTTCACATTTCATTTCTCGCTTTTCAGCAGAGTCTTATTCTGTTTCCATGTATTTGACTTTATTTCCTTGTTCTTCCTATTGTTGATTTTGAATTTGATAGCATTGTGGTTTGAGAAAATACTTTGTAGTATTTTGGTATTTGTGAATTTATGGAGGTTTGCTTTGTGGCCTAACGCATGGTCTATTCTGGAGATTGTTACACGTGCACTGGAAAATAATGTGTATTGTGCTGTTGTTGGGTTGAATGCTCTGTACACATCTATGAGGTCCAGCTGGCTGATTGTGTTGTTTAGTTCTTCTGTGTCTTTGTCAAGTTTCTTT
>NW_006410066.1:11341-15372 GCF_000296735.1 Chrysochloris asiatica | reverse complement strand
AAATCTGGTATTCTATAATTGCTAATTTTAACCTCTTTCTGTAGGTTTTGAATTGTTTCCAATGCTATAGCTATCTTATTTGATTTTTTTCTTTATCTCTTTCATGACTTCTTCCTTATTTTTTTCAACACCATTGTAAAGTATTTTGAAACATTTTATAATCATTTTTCTGAATTCCTTCTCAGGTATTTCCAAGGCCTGCCTTCCTTCCAGAATGCAGTCCAGGTATACCTCTGGGTCATTTGTCTCAGACATTTTATCTTGTTTCTGGACATGTGCTGATATGGTCATCTGCTTCTGGTTCTTGGATATGTTGAGTGTTTATCTGTGGCCTTAATACTTAATTGAGGGTCTGTTTTGGTGTTTGTAATGCTTTCTGATTGCCCCCAGGTAGATGTGATCAGGATGTGGGCTTCCCTTTTCACTCTTCTTAATGCTTAACTCAGAGTAAGTTTCACAGGTGTTATCTGCCTCCCTGGTGTATGGCAGTTGGTATTGGTTCTTGCCCAGATTTTGGTGTTTTATAGAGTGTGATTGTAGCTTTGACTATAAGGCAGCAGTTGCTGTCTCTTCATGAGTAAAGAAGAAGAAAACAAAGCAAAACAACAATAACAAAAAAACTAGATTGGACATTATAGTGTATAATCACAAAAAAGGGAGGGAGAGAGAGAAGAAAAAAAAAATGTAGCTTAATATGAGTATGATTTTAATGTCCTCTTTCAGCTTCTTGCCTTCAAGTCCACTTGATAAATTTCAAGATGCCACTGTTGGTTGTTAGGCTGTACCTGTTTTGTTTTTAAACTCTCTTTCCCACCACTTTTTCTGGACTTTTCCCTATTAAAAAACAGTTCAGGGCTGGCTCTTGGGCTTGGCAGAATGCATGGCAGAAGAACCCACCAGTGGTTGGGGTGAGGGTTGTCCACTCACTCAGGCACCCCCTCAAGTCACCAGAATGGAGGTTAATAAATAGTGGGGGCCAATGAACAGATAACAACAACAACAACAACAAAATCAGAACAAAACACAACTGACAAAGTGTATTGTCCACCTTTGCTCTGAGGGTCCTGCAGCATTATTCTGTTGTGGGTCTGCTCCCTCGCTTAGTCTTGCTGTTTGGTCTCACCCAAGTTGCAGGCTCTAGGCGGCCGAGCCAGGCACATTCCAAAGTACGAAATTTCTTACTTTCGCTACAAGTTCCACTAGCTAAAAGCCTTCAAATTTTTTTAAAATATGTGATGCAGAGTTTTCGAGCTCTGCCCTGAATCCACTTCACCTGATATTCTGTGGTATTGCTGACAGAGAACTTAACTGCACCTCTACCCTCTCCACCATCAAGCCCCGCTTTTTCCATGGGTGTAATGACCTTATTTCTTGTCTGGCTTTCTTCCTATATGGTGTTCCCAGTATCATCTCATAGCTTTACTATTCTTTGGTTATTGGTGTCTAATTAATTAAATCCATTCTTGAGATAATCTCTAAATTTAGGTGGGATATATTAATTGTCATATATTGGTTCATGCCAATTTTTTTTTTTTTTTTTAATTTTCTTCAGCTTCAAACTGAACTAGTATATGAACAATTGATGACCTGTTCCACAGTCTGTCCCCAGCCCCAGCCTTTTTTTTTTTTTTTTTTTTTTTATTGACTGATGTTGGTTTTTCACCATTTCTTTCCATAGATATAATCAATTTGAATTCTGGGTATTTCATCTGAGGTCCATGTATATAGTATCTTTTACATTGTTTACAAGAAGTATTTGCAATGAAGTCATTGGTATTGCAAAATTCTATCAGGCAATCTACAGCACTGTTTCTAGCACCAAAGCCATATTTTCAAATGACTGATGCTTCCTCTTTGCTTCCAACCTTTGCATTCCAATTATCATTAATTATTAATAGATCTTGATTGCATGTTTGATCAGTTTTAGACTGAAGAAATTGGCAGAATTCTTCAATTTCATCATCACTGTCTGTAGTGGTTGGTTTTTAAACTTTAATAATAGTTGCATTAACTGGTCTTTCTTGTAGGTGTACAGATATTATGCTATCACAGACATAAATGTACTTCAAGATAGCTCTTGAAATGTTCTGTTTGATGATGAATGCGATACCACTCCTCTTTCATTTGTCATTCCAGCATAGTAAACCATTTGGTTGTCAGATTTAAAATACCAATACCAGTCCATTTCAGATCACTAATGCCTGGGATGTCAATGCTTTTGCTTTCCATTTCATTTTTGACAACTTTCAATTTTCCTAGGTTCATACTTTTTATATTCTATTATCTGATTTTTATGAAAGCTTACAGCTGTTTCTCCTTATTTTGAGTTGTTCTCCATCAGCAAATTAAGGTCCTGAAAGCTTTACTCCTTCCGTGTCATCACAGTGAGATTTCCTTTGTGAAGGCAGATTTTTTGAAGTTTTATTTTGAATGCATCCAACCTGAGGGACTCATTTTACATGTATTGTATCTGACAATGGAATCCTGGTGTTGCACTGTGGAATAATGCACTGGACATCAGGATTGGTTTGAAACACAAAATTGGCTTTTCAAATTTACCAGCCACTCCTTGGAAACCCTCTTCAGGGTCGCTATTAGTCAGAACTGACTCGATGGTACTTTACAACATACTTGAAAATATTCTGGTGCTATTATTATATTTCAGCATTCAATATTCTGGTGTTGTTGGATAATGTATCACTGCTATTCATAGGTTTTTGGTGACTAAATATTCGTAAGTAGTCCATCTCTCTTTCTTTCTAGTCTAGTCTGGAAGTTCATCTGAAACCTGCCCAACATGGGTGACTCTGCTGGTATTTAAAATGGTGGTGGTATTACTTCCAGAATCACAGCCACACACAAACCACTATACTACGGCAAAGTCACAGACAAGTACATATTATAAAAATATAATATAGGAAATGTTCAAACCAACTATATCACTCATGTATGGGGTGGTTACAAGTTGGATTAAATTCTTTGGCAAGGAGTTTTGTTCTTTTGATGATATTACTATTGTGTAAAGAACTGTCCCATTTATGATTTATTATCTCATAGTTTCTGTGAGTAAAGAATCTGGACACAAGTTGGTGGGGTATCTCTGGCTCAAAGTTTCTCACGAATAGAAAATAGGTAGTTACCTGGGGCTATCATCTCATCTGAAGGCTTAATCAAGTGAATGGTGTGAATATAACTTCTAAGCTCACATGATTGCAACTAGGTCTCAGTGTTTCACCATATAAGTCTTTTCACACAGTTTTATGGAAATTGACTATTCCTTGTGTGAGACATAGGAGATAAATGAAAGAGGTAGTCTCTTTATAACCTATTGGAAGTGACAACACATCACTTCTGTAATAGCATATTCCTTAGACCTGAATAATTATTTCCATCCTACAATCAATATACGAGTGTGACTACCTAGAGGAAGGGATCACCATGGGTCATGTTATAGGTTGTCTACCACACCAAATATATTGTGAAACAAGACTCCAGACTGTAGTAATCATTGAATATCACATAATACTAATTAATTACAAATACATACCAAATACTTCCATAAAGATGAAATTTTATCTGTCCTATTTTCATAGATTAGGATGAAGTGGGTGATATTATAGTACAGCAAGAAAGATTGCTCATTTATCCATTTGTTTTTTCATTAATATGTCTTTTCATTTCACAATTTTTATGATGAGATCTAATTAAAAGGATAAAATAAACTTGTCGGCAAAAATAACTAATATTTGTTAAACTTTCCTTATGACCACCAGTTTATCACTTGTTGCTGTGATGTTGTAAGCTATGTCATTGGTATGTTAAATACTAGCAGGGTCACCCATGCTGGAAAGGTTACAGCATAGCTTTCAGATTAAGAGAGATTAGGAAGAAGGAAGGGCAGACTACTTCCTAATATTTAATCACTGAAATCCTTATGAATATCAGAGGAACACTGACAGATATAGTGCCAGAAAATGAAAACAGTATGATTGGCAGCAGAATATTGTCAGGAATAATGCCAGAATATGAGC
>NW_006410066.1:8811-9233 GCF_000296735.1 Chrysochloris asiatica | reverse complement strand
GGGAGGTGGCAGAGACAGCCAGGTAGTAAAGGCTCTGTGGGGGAGGGATTGGAAATCCAGAGAAGCTACACTCATGGAACAACACCAAAGCTCTGGATCTACCATAAGGTCCAGGATGTCAGTTTCCTACACTTGCAAGTGAAAAAATCAAGATATAAAGGAAAACCCTGCAAGTTAGGAATCACTGGAGATAGAACTCCCTCTGTGGCCACTCCACCCGGGTGGAGTTCAGAGGGTGGGGCAACAGCCAGACCAGCACAGGGAACCAGTGCTAACAGCAGTGCAGTGATATTTGCAAAAGGAGGTGTGGGGATTCTACACATTTTTTACCTCATATTCCCTGTGGCGACATATTAAAAATTAAAAAATTATGTGCATCAAAAGACTTCATCAAAAGAGTAAAAAGGGAACCCACAGAATGG
>NW_006410066.1:4609-6323 GCF_000296735.1 Chrysochloris asiatica | reverse complement strand
CATTGTAAAAAAGACACTTGAGGTGGGGAGAAAGGACTAGCCAGAATCATCACTACAGAACAATTGTTAAGTTTGTCTTCAGCCTATAACTGATTGGAATACCTTAAAGGGGGTTAGAAGTTGCCCAGTGAAAGAGGCTTCCTGTGAGCCTTTACATTGCACAAGACCATAGGTAGAATCTAGAACCACATCCAGAACTGACCGAGGTAGGAAATTTCCACTGGAAAGGATGAGTAGACTAGCCTGGAGCAGCTAGAAGAACGAAATATACTTTGTGAAAGAAAGACTGGCAGGAAATATCTGAAACAATAACGGCAGTCTGATTGATTACTATAAGAACAAGTAAGCTGTTCGTCCAGGAGCCATTAAGGCAACTGGTCACAACCCCTCAGAGCATACCCCCTTCCAAGACTGAGACTCAAGGGGAATACATGAGCAGGCATGTGGTCTCGATGGTGACCACGTTGGTCACTGATAAGGGGAAGAGAAGGAAAAAACAGCAATGAAGTTGCGAGCTAAACCTGACCACATTCAATAGACCCTCGTGAACCCAGGTGGAGACCTGGATGGCCAGCAGTATGGCAAGGCCGGGGGACTCCTGGGCCCAGAGGCAGCGACATGGCCAGAGAGGACTAGAGTGTAGAGTGAAGCGTCCAGCTGATATGAAGTGAGGGCATACTTGCAGATTGTACCCACTTGACCTGGCTTTGATAGCTGGATGATCAGAACTCGAAGAAGAAAGAGCAGGGGAAAAAAGAAGAGTAACTTGCTACAATTTAATGAACTTTACCTATACTAATGGATGTAGTAGCTCAAAATATGGAACAAATCTTTACAGCGAGGATTACTTCCACCGCTTGGTACACAGGGTTGACAGTGATGGTCAACTTAGACATTGGCTACTCACAATTGCCGGAGCCTATAAAGGCAAGAAGTGACTGGCTTACAAGCTTTCAAGAGGGAGCCTAGTTACAGACTGGGCTGGTGAAGGTAAAATCACCACTGAATGATTTTCAATCCATTGGGACTAGGCTGGCGAAAGGAAATGGGGATAAGACTCTTGTGGTACAATAGTGAATAATTGCCATCAGGACTGACTGTGAGGCTAGGAAATATTGAGGTAGATGTTTTTTTGACAAAAGGAGGAGAGTGATTTTGCAGCCCAGGAGGGAGGTCCCTGGGACCATCAAGTGAGAAGAATGGAGAGCGGGACCCTACCCAGAGAGGCAGTAATGCCAGGAACAGTGACAGAGATGATGACATGGATAGATGGAGTGGCTGGGGACACTGGACTCAGGGAGGGAGAAGGACTGTGTACTGGCGGCTGGCGGCTGGTGGCTGGCGGATTGCGGGCCTGTGTGGTGTACACTTTGGGGCTATTTGATGATGTATGGAGGGGACTATAATCACTGCAATGAAATGAAATACAATAGGATGAGTGTAAAGTTGATGTTCTCCCATGTAAACCTCACAATAAAATCTTAAAAAAAAAAAGAAGAAGAAGAAGACAATAAGGTCAAGTATTGTAATTAAAAATGCAAAGATCTGGAGTTAGAAAAACAAAAGAGAAAACACTTTGAATTTCTCAAGCTGAAATAACTAAAGTAAAAATTCAAGCTTTGACTTCTAATATTGAAATCTATGTGCAAAAACTGAATTAAGGAGAAAGCATCAAAAGAAGATAGAAGGAGTACACGGAGTCATTGTAACAAAA
>NW_006410066.1:2152-3327 GCF_000296735.1 Chrysochloris asiatica | reverse complement strand
ACAGAATGGCACCTAACAATAGCAACAACAGGAAAAATTATCAAATTAATACTTTTTCAAAGTCAAGAAAAAGAAAGTAGAGTGAATTACTCAAAGAGTTAAATAAAATTCTGTTGTTAACTATGCTAATAGATTTAATAGAAAAAAATGCTAACATGTTTATAGCAAGTACTTTCAGGAAATCATTCTGCTTGACAATTTTTACTTACTGAAGTTAAGTATTATTTTCCATGAGGAAAAGTATTTAGATAGGTGTGACAGAGACTGAGTAACATAGTAAAAATATCAAGAGAAATGGGTCAAAATAAACTTTATCCTCTTTCTGCAAGATAATTTTCATTTAAAATTGTACCTCAATGAAAATAACACGATAGTTGTATTATCTCCATAGAAAATACAAATGAGAAATGATGTGTGAGTGATACAATATTAACACTAGATACATTTGATAAAGTTAAGGATGTATATTAATATCAATATATCAGATTTTAAAACTGAATGTGTATAGGCAAGTTAAGAAGAAAGTGAAGGTCATAAAATGGGATGATAAAACATAATAGATTAACTCAAAAGAAGGAGAAAAAGGAGCAAGAGAGGGAAAGGAAAATGGGGGCAAAAAACAGCATAATGCTAAGTACTTACATAGCCACATCAAAAATTACATTTACTGTCATGGGCTAATTGTAGATACTTAAGACCAACCTTATTAAAATTACATCAAGCGTAAATAGATTGATGTCAGATAGTGTCATATTTAATATGCCAAACATGTCAGATTAAAAACCAAGGTCAAGTGTATGCTGTCATGGCTAATTGGTATCAGGCAAAACAGATTTTAAACTAAGGGTAAAAGCAGATATAAAAGTTTACATTTCAGTTTGGGAAAAAAGAAATCTGGGAAGACAATTTTCCAGAAAGACAAAACAATCATAAACATTGTCATGCCTAATTATAGATCTTCAAAACTGACAAGACACTGAAGAACTCAAGAAAATGATACAATTATTTCTCATTATTGGCTATTTTATTATGTCTTACTAAAATTTGATCAAATAAATAACTATCACTAAGGACATAGAAGATATTGCAACTATCTTGACCTAATTGACTTTTTTTTTTTTTAAGTTTTATTGTGAATTATGTGATAGTTTACATGGGAGAACATTAGCTTTACA
>NW_006410066.1:0-502 GCF_000296735.1 Chrysochloris asiatica | reverse complement strand
TGGCATCAGGATTGGAGGAAGACTCATTAACATCTGCAATATGCAGCTGATACAACCTTGCTTGCTGAAAGTGAGGAGGACTTAAAACATTTACTAATGAAGATCAAAGAGCACAGCCTTTGGTATGGATTGCATCTCAATGAAAAGAAAACAAAAATCCTCAGCACTGGAACAATAAACAACATTCTTATCAACAGAGAAAAGTTTGAAGTTGTCAAGGACTTCATTCTTCTTACATCAACTATCAACACTCATGGAAGCAGCAGTTAAGAAATCAAAAGATGCATTTCATTAGGCATATCTGCTACACAAGACCTTTTTAAAGTGTTGAAGAGCAAATATGAGGACTAAGGTGAGCCTGATGCAAGTCATGGTATTTTCAATACCTTCATATGCATATGAAAGCGGGACAGTGAATATGGAAGACCGTAGAAGAATTGATGCTTTTGAGTTATGGTGTTGGGGAATATTGAAAGTGCCATGGGCTGCCAAAACAACCAGT
>NW_006410065.1:16351-17799 GCF_000296735.1 Chrysochloris asiatica | reverse complement strand
AGAGACTGGGACACTCTTGCATAGCTGGTGGAACTGCAAAATGGTCCAGCCTCTCTGGAAAGCAATGTGGCGCTTCCTCAGAAGGTTGGAAATAGAAATACCTTATGATCCCAGCAATTCCTCTACTTGGTATTTACCCACAAGAAATACAAGCCATAACACAAGTAGATATATGCACACCAATGTACATAGCAGCACTATTTGCAATAGCAAAAAGTGAAGACAGCCAAAGTGCCCATCAACTGAAGAATGGATAAACAAACTGTGGTACATATACATAATGGAATAGTATGCTATCTTGAAGAATAACAAGGAAGGTGCAAGCCACCGCATAACATGGATGAACCTTGAGGACATTATATTAGTCAGTCACAAAAGGAGAAATACTACATAGGACCACTACTGTTAAAGACTAAGAAAAAGAACCCATACTAATGGGGGTGGATTCTTTGCTGGTTGCTGGGATGTGGGGGGTGGTGTGAGGGGAGGGACGGGAAGGTGGAGCACAGGGCAGGGAATAGACACAAGATAGTTTGGGTACTGGGGAGGGGGGGAATATACAAGAAGGGAGAGGGAAATGGAAGAAAAAAGAGGATGGGAGAACAATTAGGCAGGTTTGCATGGGCTAAGTGGGACAGAAGTAAATAATGATGTATGCACAACCTTGGAAAAACAGGGCTCTGGGATACAGGGATTAAGACATGTTCAGAATGGGGAAAAGGGGGGAAATAATGTTAAGATGCTTGGCTATCTTTTGAATCTTGGTTTCCCTTGCATTATATTATAAAGACACTGGAGGGGGACAGAAAGGAGTAGCCAGAAATATCACCATAGAAAGCTTGTAAGTCCGTCTTCTGACTATAACTGATTGGAATACCTAAAATGGGGCTACAACGTGCCCAGTGAAGGAGGCTTTCTGCAGAGCCTCTGTATTACATAAGACTATAGGTGGAAGCCTGAACAGCATCTAGAACCTTCAGAGGTGGGAAACTGACTCTTGAAAGGATGAGCATACCAGCCTGGAGTGGCTAGAAGAACAGAAGATACTTCTTGCAAGAAAGACCAACTGCAAAAATACAAAACAATATAGGCAGACCAACTGATTACTACAAGAACAAGCAAGTTGCTCACCCAGGAAACATCAAAGCAAGTGGTCGGGTCCCCTCAGAACAAATTCCCTTTCAAGACTAAGATTCAATGGGAATACACGCTCTGATTGGTGACCACGTTCCTCACCGATAAGGGGAAGTGAGGGAAAAACAGCAATGAAGCTGCGAGCTAAGCCCTACAACATTCAATAGACTCCTGTGAACCTGGCTGGAGACCTGGTTGGCCAGCAGTGTGGCAAGACCTGGGAACTCTTGGGCCCAGGGCTAGAGTGGAGAGTGAAATGTCCAGCTGATAAGAAGAGAGGGCAAACGCACAAGAACACCCACACTTGCAGATAA